>NC_143253.1:133109374-133414828 GCF_984573655.1 Nuphar pumila
CGCATTAGATGGAAGGAATGGCCTGCCTCTCATGCCTACTAGAAGCAACTGAATGAAAAAAACGAGTATTTCCGTCACCCCAGTCAATTCTGCGGATAGTCCCCTGAACGTGTTTACTACCAACCAAGAATAGGGTCGTCCCCTGTCGCCCTTCTCATCATTTTGTTGATATCCAAAGTTATTCCGACACAAACTGCGGAATTGGAACTCATGGAATCGGGGAGATGTCCGTGCGAGATGGAGGAAACCGAAGACGGAAAGTGGGTGGTGGTTCAGCCGTCGCCGATGCCGCCGTTGGCTGTCGGGACGGGGCCTCTGAAGGTGGTGTTCTTGGGACCGGCGAAGCATTGGACGGACGCATTGCCCATCGACAACGGCCGCCTCGGCGCCATGGTATGGGGCGGAATCCCTGCTGAAATTCTGCAGCTCAATGGTGTGTACTCGGATTTTTTTCTGTTTCTGTGATTCTTGTTGTGTTTTTCGATTGCAACTGGTTACTGATTCCTTCGTCCTTTCATCTTTCTTCACCTCGTTTTGGGTTTTTGGCTTTGTATCGAGTTTTCATGATGTTGATTTTGATGCATTAGCCGTTAAATTCAAGTTCTTGTGGTTTGTTTGCTTTGTTTTGAATGTGAATGGGTGGATTGTGTGGGCATCTTCTTTATGTTTTTTGAGTTTTGAATGTTGGTGTGCTCCTAAGAGTTGTTTAATTATATATTTATATTCATTTTCATTGACAATTTGGATATTGGCTTAGATTTTGCTGCATTTTCTATAGAAAAATTTTCATCAAAATAAGAAGTGTAAATTTCAGAGCACTACCATTTGAATTTTGTGTATTTTTGGTTGTACCGACGTTTTTTATTGTATTAGCTTCACGTTCATCAATGAGTGAGTGTTTGATTGTGTTACATGCTTAATGTGAGGCACAATGTCTTGTGTTATGTGCCTCTTTGGGGGTTAAAACTTTCATTGAAGAGATCCATTGCATCTTTGTTTTGCTTGCTAGTTTGTTATGTACTCATATTCTGTTTCCTGCCATTGTGCAATTTGAATATTGTTTTTCTAAGAGACTTTTTAGTAGCGGGCTTATCGCCCTTCACTTAAATGTTTGATGTTTGGCATTGTTCTGAATCGTGTGATGCTTCCGCTATATGCAGTCATCGGGGAACTGTTGTAGTTTATTGACAGAATGGCACACAGAAGGATACGCTTTTTTTCTTTTTCTCGCAAGAGCCATATTGATGGAAATTTTGTCCCCCCACTTTCTGGTACATGATTTGGCTTGTAATAAAAATAAAAAATAACATTTATGCCCAAGGCACTAGTGTGAGCCACTGGAATGTTGCTTGTTTAATCATGAAACCTTTATTTATGAAGATTTTACCTTAATAAAAGGTTGGTTGTCTAATGATTTCTGCATTGTTCAACCTGTGCTATATATGTGTTTTTTATCATTTTTTCCATTTGAGTGTTCTTGTTACTCTTCTGGTTGACATGCATGGACGGCTTGCCAATTCTCTCTTGATATTTTATTCTACTATGTGCAGCTAATGAGGAACCACTATTTTCAAGATGGACATGAATGTTATATGTTGGTTTCTTTTCCTCCGAGATTGCTTTGGCAAGCTATAAGTACTTCTATTGCTGATGTAAATGTCCAGCTTCCAATGCTCATGCTTCTTCTGACTTTCTTTTTCATTTCTATGCAATTTTCAGCATAAAATTGGGAAGTTTGAATAGGTCCGAGTCGTATCTCTGATAGCTGTACATTTTTTTTTGGTTAGATGGAGAATTAGGTGGGAGGATCGAAAAGGAACTTTGACCTATTCATTTTAAGGGCATCCTCACACCTAAGTGAGTTAGTAGTTGTAGTGTTGTTTAAGGTGGATTTCTGTAGTTTTGACATGGAATTAGCTGGTGCCTTGCTTGATCCATTCCACTGAACTCCCATGTTTATGTCTGCCTTTTGGCTATTTGCATATTTCTAATTGGTGTTATCCAAGATTCTTATGTTTTTTTCTTGGCCCCCTCCCCCCCCCTCTTTTTGTAGCTGCCCTTGTCTTTGATCCTATAGTCTGCTTAGTTAGTGCAAAGTGATGAGGAACTGTTTCCATTGAATTTTACTCATCATACTGCTTAATTATTTACTTTTAGCACCATCACACCGTTTAATTATTTACTTTTAGTACTCAACTGGAATCACTTCTAATCTAGTGCACTTAAAATTGGGATCATGTGTAGGTTCTATTCTGCCACTTCTTGTGATGGTGTTCTTTTGAACAGCTTTTCACATCATTCACATGATTACCATGAGTTTTCCTCTTTCATATTTGTTTTAATTTTAGTGATTGAATTCAACAACATTTTGTTAGCAGATGACACTCTCTGGACTGGAGTTCCTGGTGAATACACAGATCCACGGGTACCTAATGTTTTATCTCATGTTAGGGAGCTTATTGACCATGGCCAATATGTTGAGGCAACTGTAGCAGCCTCTGGTTTGATGGATCGTCCCCCTGAGGTAGGTTGCTTTGTTTATTCTGTTGATTTTGTCATCCTTATTATTTGAACGTGAACTCCTTTCTTTTTAAGCATAGCTTGGCACTCGATATGCCCTTGCATACTGGGCATCAGGCTTACCAGTACCATGTACTGATGAAACTTCTTGTAGAAACCATCTATAAGAGTATCAAATAGTAAAGAAGTTCGTCCCAAAAAAATCCCCAGACTTATCCCAAGTACTTGAAAGTCATACCAAATAAAATGGAATCTCATTTCATATACATTGGAAACTCTTGCCAAACTTGTTTCTAACTTTCTACCACAAATTTTTAAATAAAAATTACAATTTGATTATGTTTTTTTAGTTTAATGAATTATTAAATATATTGCAATACTATGATAATATGTTAATGTTAATGATCAAACAGATCATGATAACTGAGTTCAAAGAAAAATATGATTTTAAACTTAAAAAGCACATCACATTAATGAAAAATGTAAACAGAACATGAACTGTGAACATAAGCATGAGTTTGCTTGCGTGCTTATTATTTGTGAGAAATTTTATGTGATATGTCTTTCATGTTATTGTTTGTATAAATGGAAATCCACTTTTACTTCCACAAATGTTCTCTTTTGCAGTTTTTGATATTTTCCAAAGTACATCTCTCGTTTCTCCATTTTTTCCTTTACTTTCTAAAAATTCTTTCCCTCTTTAACTCATGAAAATAGAAACATTTAACTTCAAGTATAACCTGTTTCCAAATTTCTATCAAAGGAAGCAGACAATGGGGCTATGTACAAGGTGTTAATAATGCCTATGGTAGGGCAGAGAACAGAGGTTACCCCAGAAACTTCTAGAACATTCACTACACATTGGTATCAGGAAAATGTGATGTGAAAACATAGAAAAAAGTCAATTGCTTGCTTCATTCTTAAATCTTCTCCTAGTATCTTTAAATTCCCAAAGGTAAGAAGATGATGCTATACTTTATGCTCACTCAAAATCTATGTAACACGGACTCTTCTAACAGGGCACCACACCCGCATCACACCTAGACCTATGCAGATGCGACACTTGGACATGGCTTCCTTTGTGCATGTGAAGCCAACCACACTGAGGTCCATTTCTGTCCAAAAGTAGATTCAGTTAACCCTAACCAAGTCCAGTTTTATCTATGTTATATATATAAATACATAAAACACACACACACACACACACACACACATATATATATACAACAACAACAACAACAACAACAACAACGCCTTCATCCCAAAACAATTGGGGTCGGCGATATGAACCAAAAAAGAAAATCATTCTGGGTCTTCCACATGAATCCTTCTCCTCCAATCATTTCTATCCAATGCCATGTCCTCGGTGAGGTTCAAAGCATTCATATCCTTTCCTATCACCTCCATCCATGTCTTCCTAGGTCTACTTCGACCTCTTTTAACTAATATATTTTCTCATTTCTCCATCCTTCTAACTGGAGCATCATTAGGCCTTCGCCGAATATGTCCAAACCACCGTAAACGATTCTCTCTCATCTTATTTTCAATGGGTGCACCGCCTACCTTCTTACGTATCTCCTCGTTCTGAATCTTATCTTTTATTATATTTCCACACATCCATCTCAGCTACACTCATTTTTTGAATATGATGTCTCTTGGCAGCCCAACATTCCGTACCATATAGTAAAGCGGGCCTAATAGTCGTCCTATAAAACTTTCCCTTCAACCGCAATGGCATTCTACGATCGCACAACACTCCAGTTGCACTTTTCCATTTCATCCACCCAACCTTTATCCTATGATTTACATCTCCATCAATTTCTCCATACTTTTGAATGATAGATCCCAAATATTTGAAACAATCATCCACCGGTATTTCTTGCTCACCAAGCTTCACTACACTCCCATCACTACTTCGTTGCTTACTAAACCGACATTCCATGTATTCTGTCTTACTCTTACTCAACTTAAAACCTCTTGCTTCCAATGTCTGTCTCCATAATTCTAACTTAGCATTAACCCCAGCTCTAGACTCATCAATCAAAACAATATTATCAGCAAACAACATACACCACGACACATTTTCTTGAATTGATCTCGTAAGCTCATCCATCACTATAGTAAATAGGAAAGGGCTTAAAGCAGATCCTTGATGTAACCCAACCGTTATAGGAAAAGTGGTTGTCACCCCTCCACAAGTGAGGACATTGGTTACTACTCCTTCATACATATCCTTAATTATACTAATATACTTGAGAGAAACACCTTTCTTCATCATTGTCTACCAGAGAACGTCCCTAGGTACTCTATCGTATGCCTTCTTCAAATCAATAAAAACCATATGCAAATCTTTGTTCCTCTCTCTATTTCTCTCAATAAGTTATCTAAGAAGATGTATAGCTTCCATAGTTGATCTTCCAGGCATAAAACCAATTTGATTCTCCGATATCATGACAACCTTCCTCAACCTAGACTCAATCACCCTCTCCCAAAGTTTCATAGTATGACTCATGAGTTTTATACCACGATAGTTTGTGCAATCTTGTATATCACCCTTATTCTTATATAGAGACACCAAAGTACTCTTCCTCTACTCATTAGGCATCTTATTTGTCCGCTAAATCTTGTTAAAAAGATTTGTCAACCATTCTAAACCTTTCTCTCCAAAGCATTTCCAAGCCTCGATAGGTATACCATCTGGGCCAACTGCCCTTCTTGATTTCATTTTCTTCAAAGCCTCTGCAATTTCTTTCTTTTGAATTTTGCGCATGAAGTCACGATTCATCTCATGAAAAGGAATGAAGAAGTCTCCAAGATCTTGAGCATGACTTTCATTAAATAGCTTATCAAAATAATCTTTCCATCTCTCCTTAATCTCCTCATCTTTGACTAAAACCCTTTGTATTTCATCTTTGATACATCTAACCATACCCAGATCCCTCGATTTCCTATCTCTCATCTTTGCAAGCCTATAAATATCCTTCTCGCCCTCTTTGGTATCCAACTTGTCATAAACCTCCTTATATACCTTATCCCTCGCGTTCCGAACTACTTTTTTAGCTTCCTTCTTTGCTATCGTATACTTCTCCAAATTCTCATTATCACGACTCTTACTTAGATTTCGATAATACTCTATTTTAATCTTAATAGCTAATTTGACATCCTCGTTCCACCACGATGTATCCTTACCTAGCGGTGCACCGCCTTTAGACTCACCCAATACCTCCTTAGCCACCTTTCTCATGCCACCCGCTATCTTATTCCACATTGATTCTGAATCCTCCTCGAGACACCAATCAACTTCCTTAACTACCTGCTCTACAAACATTCCTTGTTTAGCTCCTTTCAGTGCCCACCACTTAATTCTAGGATCTATCCTATGTCTATCCCTTTTGCGGCATTGTCTAATTCTAAGATTTAAAATTAAGACTCTATGTTGTGTAGCTACACTTTCTCCCGGCATAACCTTACAATCGATGCAACAACCCCTATCTCTCTTTCTAAGTAGGAAAAAATCTATTTGACTCGTATTAACCCCACTTTTAAATGTTACTAGGTGAGACTCCCTCTTCCTAAACCAAGTGTTTGCTAAGATCATATCATAGGACAAACCAAAATCTAAAATCCTTTCTCCACTTTCGTTTCTTTCTCCTATACCATAGCCTCCATGGATACTCTCAAATCCATCCCTACTAATGCCTACATGCCCATTAAGGTCACCGCCGATGAAAAACCTTTCTCCATAAGATATTTCTTGTACTACTCCATCTAAATCTTCCCAAAATTGACGCTTAATGGAATCATCTAAACCTACTTGAGGTGCATAAGCACTAATAATATTAATAGTATCCGAACCTAATACTAATTTAATAAGTAAAATCCTATCACCCTTCCTACGGACCTCAACTACATTATCTATAAACTCATGACTCATAACAATCCCTACTCCATTCCTTTTCCTATTTATTCCTGTATACAAAATCTTATATCCCCAAGGTTCTATCACTTTTGCTTTCTCACCTACCCATTTGGTCTCTTGTAGACATAAAATATCAATCTTTCTCCTACACATAACATCTACTAACTCTACCAACTTACCAGTTAAAGATCCTATGTTCCAAGTGGCTAACCTAATATATATATATATATATATATATATATATATCCACACCGGTGTTATTTTTATTGATGAGGAATAAATTGTTAATTTGATTTATTGCATGAATTTATGCATGATGAACTGATGATATGATAATTGTTTTTATTTCATTAGTGTTAACTTAAAACTGTTAAAAATTATATATATATCGTCTCCGCACCCCCACACCCAAGTTTTTTTTATAGTGTCGCATCAACACTCTTATCTGCACCCACACCTATGTGACATAGCTAAAAATCAATCAAGTGTGTTCATTTGGTTCTTCGTAAGAGAGACCAAGATAAGTAGGCATAGAATAACATCCTATCCTTTGACAAATAATTTATGAATGGATGCTCTTAAGAGTGCTGATATTTCTGTAGTTTTTAGGTAGGCATATTGTTGCGACTTTTGTTTGCTTGCTATAGCATTAAGCGTGCTTATCCTTTTTGTCTTTAGGTTTTCTAATTCTTAGCAACATAGAGGGAAATGTTTATAAAGAAATCTTTTGGTATTGCAAAATCTGATGACTAGAAGTTACCCACAAAAACAAAAGGCTAGCAAAAATAATGGATTATGGATGTTTGGATAGCCTGGCACTTGACTTATTTTTTTTCTTTGTCTTCTTTCTGCTTGGTGTTCTCTCTGTTCCTCAATATGTGTGTGTGTGGGACCCTAGAATAAATTCTTTTGTGCATGTGTGCTTGCTGATATAAGCACATGCAGCATGTACATACACATACAAGTTCAGGTTCCATTGGTTTTTGTCTTTATGCAGTGGCAACTTGTAGTATAAAAGCAGATATTCTTGTCATACTTTTTCTCAAGTCAGGTTTACTCTTTTAATATTCCTTATGTTAATCATGATTGTTGGTTAAGCTGATTGATTTTCATTTTTATAGAGCATGCAGCTCTGAAGATTTTGTAATCATATATAGCTTTATGCTTGATTAAGATGTTCTTTGTCATTGTGAAGGTTTATCAACTTCTTGCTGATATCAAACTGGAGTTTGGTGATTCCCACATGGGTTAATCTGCAGAGAATTATGTGAGAGAGCTTGATTTGGATACTGCAACAATTAGGATGAATTATGCTCTTGACAATATACAGTTTACAAGGGAATATTTTTCTTCAAAACCACATCAAGTGATTGTCGCAAAGATATCAACAAATAAGTCAGTCTCTCTCTCATTCATGGTGTCTTTGGAGAGCCAAATGCATCACCGTTCACTTGTAAACTGCAATAATCAGATCATTTTGGAGGGCAGTTGTCCTAGCCAAAGAATACCAACACGAGAAAGTACAAATGAAGTTCCTAAGGGAATCCAGTTTGCTGCAGTACTAGAAGTGCAAATTAATGACGGTGTTGGAATGGTAGAGACCTTTGATGGTAATAAACTAAAAGTTCATGGATTAAATTGTGCTATATTGCTTCTGGCAGCATCATCTTCATTTGAAGGCCCTTTTATAAAACCTTCAGTGTCTGGAAAGGATCCTACAGCATCATCCCTAGCTACACTAGATTCAGTCAGGAAGATTTCATACTCCCAGCTGTATAGCCAACACGTAGCTGACTATCAGAATCTATTCCACCGTGTTTCACTTGAGCTTTACAAAAGTTTGGACGATGAATCCAAAATGGTGGATAAAGGTGATTTTCCTGCGAGGAAGAACCATCTTCCCAAAACCAATGTTCCGGAAGTAGTATATAATCGTTTTCCAGTATCAACTGCAGATCGAGTGGAGGCCTTTAAATTTGATGAGGATCCATCTTTGATATCACTCATTTTCCAGTATGGTCGATATTTGCTCATATCAAGTTCACGTCCTGGAACTCAAGTTGCAAACTTACAGGGAATATGGAACAAGGATATTGAACCTGCATGGGAGTATGCCTTTTACTTCAAGTTTGAAATCTTTGACTTTAGATGCCTCTGTTACCAGAGCATAAAAGTGTTACTGTATTCCAGTGGGAAAAGTAACCTTTT
The DNA here is from genome assembly GCF_984573655.1 of Nuphar pumila. Taxonomy (NCBI): domain Eukaryota; kingdom Viridiplantae; phylum Streptophyta; class Magnoliopsida; order Nymphaeales; family Nymphaeaceae; genus Nuphar; species Nuphar pumila. The sequence goes on from NC_143253.1 coordinate 133,118,022, forward strand.
TAAGCGTTTATTTTTGCAATATGGAGATTATCCACTATGACCTGAATCACAAGCCTCTTTACACATGCAGTAAATATTTTCCTTTTTCTTTTCTCAATTCCAAAAGGCTACGTGCAATGTCAAAATATCAGCAATATTTTTGAAAGAAATCATGATTTTGTTGCATATATTAATTTTTTTTCTGATAAAATCATGATATTTTCAAAAGATCATATTTTTAAATATCATGATTTTATTATGGTGCTTACACTTTTTTAAATTCTAAATATGTGGTTTTTTTTGTTAAATCCCATTTTTTTTTAAATTTAAATTCTTGTGAAAATCCCAGTATCAAGATTTGTGACATTGAATGCAGTCACACATGCTCCTAAGTAATGAGTAGTTAAGTTGTGAATATAAGAAGCTATGCATCTCAGACAGCAAATGGCACAATTAAGCAGCTGAATCTGTTCTCTAGTCTCCACTAACCAACCTGCAGCTGTTTCTATGTGAGAGTGCTCCTTTGTATTTTTTATGAAGTCTTCACCACATAGTACCTTATGAATGAAAAATAGCAGCATGAGTCCGAAACTTACAGAATATTCAATTGAGAACATGTATTCACTCTTGTGGTTTGAGTATTATCATATCGTGTATACCACTTTCACATTTCTTCAATCTTGTGTTTCTTATGTTACTGTTCTCTAATAATGTAGCATATACTCTTTTTTTAACGAGAAATGTTTTCCATGATCTATTTGTTAATCTCTTCATGGTCATGATCACAACCAAGACTCGTCCTATCTTCATAGGTATTCGTTTAACATGCATAATATATGGTTGCTGTCACATATCTTATCTGGGTAGTGAACATAGTAAGAGTTATGTTTCTTCTTTGTAGGATATTCAAGCTATTAATATTTTGTATTGATGCTTATATTGAGTTACAAAAAAATATTGTTTCTTTATTTTTACAGTGCTGCACCACATCTAAATATCAATCTTCAGATGAATTACTGGCCTTCTCTTCCTTGCAACCTTAGTGAATGCCAAGAACCATTATTTGATTTGATTTCCTCTCTTTCGATAAATGGAAACAAGACATCATGGGTGAGGTGCTCCTTTCCATCCTATAGCTTCTTCTTTTGAGCATATTTTAATTTGAAGTAATTCCACACACACCATGGAATAACGGCTGGATGGAATAGTACATACGCATGCTGAGGCACAACCAGCATCTTCATTATATTTGCATATGGTTGATCATGATCGGTTCTGGTTTCCTGCAACGAAAAAATCTCTTCCCCCTTGAGTTGATGTTTAATTTTCAAGAGCTTGGTTATGTTCTTTGGCTTTCACATGATTTGTCATGCTCTTGGATTGAGGAGTGGCTTCTGTTCCTTTTTTAATCTGGGTCGTGTTTAGCTATTTTCAACACACTGAAACTATGACATGACTATTCTCCTGTCAAATTCTGGACCATAATTTATCTAATGAAGTTTGCAAGAAAAATATTTTCAGTTTTTAAATAGAACAGTTGTTTAATGCCCTAGTATGCATCTGTTCACAGGTAAACTATGAAACACATGGCTGGGTTACACATCATATTTCTGACATTTGGGCAAAGACATCACCACATAGAGGTGATCCTGTGTGGGCTGTGTGGCCAATGGGTGGAGCCTGGCTTTGCACCCATCTTTGGGAGCATTATACTTTCTCTTTGGATAAGGTTAGTTCTTATGCCTTTTTGTGTCTGTATCACAGATAGCTATTAATTTGCTTGGCATCTTGACATAAATCCATAATTGCTTTTAGTTTTACATGGGACTTTCTTTTAGAAATATTGAGGAGAAAAATGAGGTGTATTTTATTGTGTGATGTAGGCAATGCAATAATTTCCTAGTTTATCCTAATTAGCACCTTGCTTGTCCGCTAATATAAGTGGTATTGACCCTGACTTAATAAGCATTTTTGTTTGTGCAAATATTTGACACAATCTTGAAAATTTCATGTATGAGATTTCAACTATGTCTGCACTTGCAAGACTATGCCTCTCAACAAGGTGATTGCCAAATCTGTTGAACTTGGCAAACATGGTAATTCCATTTGTTTTATCCAAAATGCATTTCAAAGGTTGAGCCATGCACACCCTTAGCCTATAATTTGACATTGGAAACTTCAAAGTGTGTAGTGAATCTAGTGATAACAATAATTCTAGTTCAAAAGTTAGCCATTGAGGAGTTCTAAGAAATGCTTCGAATGCTCATACCAGAAAATTATGCTCTCTTAGTTACTTGCGGGTTGCATTTAATATTATGAGCAATTCAAAGGTCCAGCTATGCACCCCCTTAATTTCAGCCTATGGTTTGACATTCAAACTTCAAGTAACTAGTCCAAGAAACAGCCCTTGAGGAGCTCTAAGAAATGCATCGAATGGCTCATACCAGAAAAGTATACCCTCTCTCAGCTACCTGGTTCTTATGTTTGGTATTATAAAGATGTCTCTCAATAGTTCCTCTCATGTTATGCACTCAATCAAATGAAATCATTCAATTGGCCGTAGCTGAAATAAAGGAAATCCTTTTAGTGTATGGAATACTAGAAGCAAAGTTACATCATAGCTATAATATTTTTTTTTGCAAAATAACAGGTGGAAAATTATAATATTTAATGGTATTGCACTTATTGTGAATAAAAATATGACATAAGCAAAGCTCATATGATCTTTTACTAATCCCATGTGTGGTTGCTTATATCTTTTGTTTATCTAGATCAAAAGTGGTAATTACTTTTATAGGGTTATTAGGTATATCATAAGTTGTATCCATTCAACAAAATGCACTCTGATGGCCCTCCCTCTCTCTCTCTCTCTGCTGATATGTATTTTGCATTTAAAATAAAAAAAAAGTGAAAGCTGAACATGATGAAAAGCATCAGCTGTTTGCAAGTATTGTTTATATCATGTCCATTTGTGGTCTCTTAGATAGTCAAATCATGATCCATTGGCAGCTTTAGAAAACAAAGCATACCCCCTGTTAGAAGGGTGTGCAACCTTTCTGCTGGATTGGCTAGTGGATGGGCCAAAAGGATGTCTTGAAACTAATCCATCAACATCTCCAGAACACGATTTTCTTGCACCTGATGGTAAGGAAGCAGGTGTGAGCTATTCATGTACAATGGACATGGCAATCATAAGAGAAATTTTTTCTGCAGTTATATCTGCTGCAGAGGTATGTTCTTGTGCATTGGAATTCCCTTGTTGGTTCAATTGTCTCAGTTTAACATAGAAAAAGAAGGCCAAGTTTATGTGTAGTTAAACATCCTATTGATGGTAGGTTCTGGGGAAAAGTCAGGACAGTCTTGTTGAGAAGATCAGCAAAGTAATTTTGAAGCTCTCCCCAACAAAGATTGCAAGAGATGGTTCCATTATGGAATGGGTGAGGTTTATGATGGATTTTATATTTTTCTTAGGGCGTGTTTGGAAGAGAGAAAAACTCTCATAGGAAAAGAAAGTTTTGCCTATAAGAGTTTTTGATACGAGAAGCTTTTCAAAAGAATTTTTTTCGCTTGTTTGTGTAGCATGAGAAAAACAGAGTGGGAAAATGTGAAAAAATGAGAGAGGAGGAGGAGGAGGAGGGTGGTGGTGAGATGGGTGGTGGGGAGTGTAAAAATAATTTTTCTCTTGGTAGGAAACATTCCTCCCCCCCCCATGGAGGAATATTTCCTATAAAAAACTGTTCTTTTTAGAAAAACTCTCTCAGCGAAAGTCTCTCTCATTTGGAAGGGTCGGAAAATCCGTACAGATTTTCCATTTTGCATCACTTTTCATCTTTCTCGCTTTCAAACGTGCCCTTAGAGTACCTTTTCCTTGGAATTTGATTTAAGTGCTTGAAAATAATAAGCTTTTGTTAGGTAAGCTTAACTCACAAATATTGGCCGTGAATGAAATTCAGGCTCAAGACTTCCAAGATCCAGAGGTGCATCATCGGCATTTATCACATTTATTTGGCCTTTTCCCAGGTCACTCAGTCTCTCTGGAGAAAACTCCAGAATTATGTAAAGCTGCTGTCAACAGCCTTTATAAAAGAGGTTTGCAATAAAAAAATTTGGAAGAAGTTTCCTTTCTTGCTTTGCTATATTAATTACTGCAATTTCATCAGGCCACCATCCCCTTCAACTGCTTCCTTTTTTCTTTTCCCTTGCAAAACAACAACAACAACAACAACAACAACTACGCCTTCATCCCAAAACAATTGGGGTCAGCGATATGAACCAAAAAAGAAATTCATTTTGGGTCTTCCACATGAATCCTTTTCCTCCAATCATTTCTATCCAACGCCATGTCCTCGGTGAGGTTCAAAGCATTCATATCCTTTCCTATCATCTCCATCCAAGTCTTCATAGGCCTACCCCGACCTCTTTTAACTAATATATTTTCCCATTTCTCCAACCTTCTAACTGGAGCATCATTAGGCCTTCGCCGAATATGTCCAAACCACCGTAAACGATTCTCTCGCATCTTATTTTCAATGGGTGCAACACCTACCTTCTTACGTATCTCTTCGTTCCGAATCTTATCTTTTATTGTATTTCCACACATCCATCTAAGCATCCGCATCTCAGCTACACTCATTTTTTGAATATGATGTCTCTTGGCAGCCCAACATTCCGTACCATATAGTAAAGCGGGTCTAATAGTCGTCCTATAAAACTTTCCCTTCAACCGCAATGGCATTCTACGATCGCACATCACTCCAGTAGCACTTTTCCATTTCATCCACCCAACCTTTATCCTATGATTTACATCTCCATCAATTTCTCCATACTTTTGAATGATGGATCCCAAATATTTGAAATAATCATTCACCGGTATATCTTGCTCACCAAGCTTCACTACACTCCCATCACTACTTCGTTGCTTACTAAACCGACATTCCATATATTCAGTCTTACTCTTACTCAACTTAAAACCTCTAGCTTCCAATGTCTGTCTCCATAATTCTAACTTAGCATTAACCCCAGCTCTAGACTCATCAATCAAAACAATATTATCAGCAAACAACATACACCACGGTACATTTTCTTGAATTGATCTCGTAAGCTCATCCATCACTATCGCAAATAGGAAAGGGCTTAAAGCAGATCCTTGATGTAACCCAACCGTTATCGGAAAATTGGTTGTCACCCCTCCACAAGTGCGGACATTGGTTACTACTCCTTCATACATATCTTTAATTATACTAATGTACTTGAGAGAAACACCTTTCTTCATCATTGTCCACCAGAGAACGTCCCTAGGTACTCTATCGTATGCCTTCTCTAAATCAATAAAAACCATATGCAAATCTTTGTTCCTCTCTCTATATCTTTCAATAAGTTGTCTAAGAAGATGTATAGCTTCCATAGTTGATCTTCCAGGCATAAAACCAAATTGATTCTCCGATATCATGACAACCTTTCTCAACCTAGACTCAATCACCCTCTCCCAAAGTTTCATAGTATGACTCATGAGTTTTATACCACGATAGTTTGTGCAATCTTGTATATCACCCTTATTCTTATATAAAGGCACCAAAGTACTCTTCCTCCACTCATTAGGCATCTTATTTGTTCGCCAAATCAAGTTAAAAAGATTTGTCAACCATTCTAAACCTTTCTCTCCCAAGCATTTCCAAGCCTCGATAGGTATACCATCTGGGCCAACTGCCCTTCTTGATTTCATTTTCTTCAAAGCCTCTGCAATTTCTTTCTTTTGAATCTTGCGCATGAAGTCACGATTTATCTCATGAAAAGGAATGGAGAAGTCTCCAAGATCTTGAGCATGACTATCATTAAATAGCTTATCAAAATAATCTTTCCATCTCTCCTTAATCTCCTCATCTTTGACTAAAACCCTTTGCATTTCATCTTTGATACATCTAACCATACCCAAATCCTTCGATTTCCTATCTCTCATCTTTGCAAGCCTATAAATATCCTTCTCGCCTTCTTTGGTATCCAACTTGTCATAAACCTCCTTATATACCTTAGCCCTCGCGTTTCGAACAACTTTTTTAGCTTCCTTCTTTGCTATCATATACTTCTCCAAATTCTCATTATCACGACTCTTACTTAGATTTCTATAACACTCTCTTTTAACCTTAATAGCTAATTTGACATCCTCATTCCACCATGATGTATCCTTACCTAGTGGTGCACCGCCTTTAGACTCACCCAATACCTCCTTAGCTACTTTTCTCATACCACCCGCTATCTTATTCCACATTGATTCTGAATCCTCCTCGAGACACCAATCAACTTCTTTTCCCTTGCAAAGTAGAATTTATATTGCCCATCCACTTTCTGACTTCTAAAACCAAACAGGAACGAGATGCAACACTGAGAGGCAGGGCTGATTGGTGGGGTGGTTATGATTTCTTACTTACACTGAAGCAATTCCACTTGTTCCAGATAAAACTGTTGATCAGATGGCTATTTTTTCCTTGCGGATTATCTGCTAATATGCATGCTTAGGATAACTATAACAAATAGTAAATGATATACATATATAGGACAAAATCATCCTTAAAAATGATAAAAAGGGGAGGGCTTCATGTATTTGACAGTAAGGTGCTAGTCACTTGTGTGAAAGCATGGTTTATACTCATCAACCTCTCAGTTGTGATTTTGATTTTATCATCACCACTTGCAGGGGAAGATGGTCCAGGATGGTCAAGTGCTTGGAAAATGGCCTTGTGGGCACGCCTTCGAAACAGTGAACATTCACATAGAATGATCAAGAAATTGATAAACTTGGTTGATCCTGAGCATGAGCAGGGGATCAAAGGTGGATTTTATGGGAATTTGTTTGCTGCACACCCCCCTTTTCAGATTGATGCCAATTTTGGGTAAAAGCTTCTTATTAGACTTGTACCCCCTATACTGGATGTGTGTCTAATTATACTTGTTCAAAGTCCCCTCGGATTGAGAATGCTACTGTTGGAGGTAGGTAGGGGTAGGCAATGGGCTGGCCCGGTCTGCTAATGAACCAGACCATTGATCTGGTCCAGTTCAGACCGGCCCATTGCCAAATGTCCTGCCCACGGCCTGTCCGTTAGGCCCATGGGCCTAATTGGGCTGGGCTAGACCATGAATATTTACAAATTATATATTATAAATATAAATATATGTTATGAAAATAATTGTGTATTTTTTCCATATATATATGTTTATTCACACACACACGCAATATATATATATATATATATATATATATATATAAGAGGGAGAGAGAGAGGATTATGTGCCACTTTTTTTGTTAGGTCACTGTTAGGACCCTCCAAAAAACATAGTTTTAGTTGTTTTATGCTAGATCTGAACCATTAGATGTGTTTATCATTCAGATCAGACCCATAAGGTCAGATTAGCCTATGGAACCAAGTGTTGTTTAGGAAATTTCATACCAAACTTGGATCTGACCCGAGCTGTAATTAAGAACCACAATCTTTTAATGTAGAAAACATAAAAAAATATTATTTTATGGGTCTGGTTTTTGTTATCTTTATAGGGCCTGAGTATGATTTTGCCTGTCATGGGTCTAGTCAGACTCGGACCTGATACTCGCACCTTAGCGTAGGATCCCCGCCTGAATATATATATGAGAATGGGAATTATGCTGCCTCCTTTTTTGTTAGGTCACTGTTAGGACCCTCCAAAAATCATAATTTTAGATGTTTTATGCTAGATCTTAAACGTTAGATGTGTTTATCATTGATTATTTATTAAGAAACAATCTTTGTTTTGAATTGATTTGAGAGGGCACACGATCCAAGCTGAGTAGAGCCAAACACCCTCTTTGTGCTCTTGTTCTCAACTAGTTTGAGCTAAATGAGCTATTCATAGTGCTGCTCGTTGAACATACTTGACAAACAGAAAGCAGCTCCACGTGAGCTGAACCAAGCTGAGTCACAAGCTGCTCAGTTCTGCTTCCAGCCCTGGTCGGAGTATAGTCATAAATGTCAGCCAAACAACTAGTTTGAGCTAAATGAGCTATTCATAGTGCTGCTCGTTGAACATACTTGACAAACACAAAGCAGCTCCACGTGAGCTGAACCAAGCTGAGTCACAAGCTGCTCAGTTCTGCTTCCAGCCCTGGTCGGAGTATAGTCATAAATGTCAGCCATTCTTTGGACATGTAATTTTATCATGAGATATTGAAAAACCAATATAATCTCAAAAAAGGTGATACATTCAAAATGTCATCTATTTTTTAAAATATCATGTTTTTATTGTGTTATTAATGTGATATTTATTTATTTTATATATTTATCACATTTAATGTTTTTCTTATATATTTTTAAAATCTAGATATGCTGATATTTTTCCATGTTTTTTTTAAATTTCATCATGACATTTTCCATTGCTGAGAAAATCCGGATAACGAGACTTGTGACTATTGGTTGGACACGTTTATCTTATAAATGTAGCAATGGAATGCAGGTTTACAGCTGCAGTGGCAGAAATGCTGGTCCAGAGTACTGAGAGCGACCTGTTTTTACTGCCTGCACTCCCACGGGAGCAATGGAGCAATGGGCATGTCAGGGGATTGATGGCTCGCGGTGCTGTGGCGGTTGAACTGTCATGGAAAGAAGGTGAACTTCATGAAGCTGTTTTACGGGCAGAGAAACATGTCGCTAAAAGGTTGCATTACCTTGGTGCAGTGGTTGCTGCAACCTTCTGCTCGGGTTATTCGTACACATTCAACAAGGACCTAAAATGCACAAAGTCAGTTCCTTCACCGGCAGCAGTTTGTCCAGGTCCATGAAAATCAGATGCATGTGATCTTGTTGCATGGGGTGGGAGAAGTGGGTCTATTTTTTTTTTTTTCGAGAAACGCTTGCCGAGAACCAGGTCACTTAATGAGCTCATTGTTGCTTCTTACCTCGCTTCCTCTTATGTTTTGTATGCGCTTGATGCTCCATGCATTAAGCCTTTTCTTAAACACTTCTCACTTTACATTTAGCTTTTGGCACCCTCTTAATGACTATGAGCCACCCATCTAAAAAGTATTATTAGATGAGTAGTAATATGTCAACTTCTCGTTTTTTAGGTCAGCTGGGGGATTACTCCTGTGAAGTGCAAACTCATGACTCGATATGATAAGGTGACCTAACCATCCAATTATCTCATTCAACCCCAGCAGTGATGCGTTAACTTGGAATAAAACCCGAGTAAGCTTTCTATGAGCCACCGTGATATGTGGTTAAATAAAGAATCAGATTAGATCTTGCAGATAAACTCTTGTTAACATACAAGTGGCAGCAGATGGCTGTGGGATATTATTTTCCAAACTAGTCAGAATGTTATTTCCTTGACATGATTTTTTTTTTTGATATTTACAGGGAGAAACTGTCCTCAGGAACAGAGACCTAGCCGTGCTGGCTCTCTGCCTGCTGTACTTACGGTCACTGTCTTGGCAGTGTAAAACTTTGGGCTTACCCCTTGCCCCTAAGGAGTTGCCACACTTTGGCTTGCACAAGGAGTGACACCCATGAATTGACAATCAAAGAATTGAAACAGAATTATGATGGCGGTTGGTTACCCTAATCCAATGTAGGTTTTTTCTGGGTACCCAACCTTAAATGGGCTGGCTTGGACTGCCTTTTGCAACCCAAGCCTGTTAAGAGGCAGGCACAGACAGACCCGACCCAACCTTGACTCAGCCTGATTATAATACAAAACTAGAACAGGCTTTCGTTGGTCCTGGGCTGGGGTTTGCGGTTGCTGTCTGTTGGGTCCTAAAGTGGCCCTGGTCCCGATCAGATGTCCACCCAGCACATTAGAAACAGTGGGAAGTACCACAACATTTTCTTTTTTCAATGACATGTACACATTTCATACAGTCCATTGTCGTTGCAATCTAGTTGTAATCTCATGATTCAAGCTATTTTGGCTCATCTAGCATCATAGATAGAGTCAGGATACTCTATTTAGCGTAAAACCATGCTTTAATCATGTTTTTTTTCGACAGATATGATTTGGAAATTACATTATGGAAAGTGATTTGGCATCCTCACCGTCCACAAATTGTATAAAGACCATGGGGATCCTCGTGGGATGAAGCAATGGACGGTGAAGATGAATGGATCACCTGATCTGCTCTCCCTTTTCGTGGGTTCACAATTCAATTGATTGGACAAGAAAAGTTTGAGACAGAATTTCATTCATTTTGTTTTAGATAGGCAAGCCGGTAGATGGCCCAGGGGTTTGGCATTCTAACCTGAGACCCCTTGGTTATGATAATGTGTCGTCAGACTCTAACCTGAGGCCCCTTGGTTATGATAATGCATCTTAATTGCCGCGCGCCATAGAGACTTTTTGGCAGCCTTGGGGGTTTATGTTGCCGGGCGTGGCAAGCATAGCTCAGCAGGATTTTTCAGCATGGTAGGTTTCCCAATCCAGCTTTGGTGTCCCCATCCAATAAATGAAGAAAAAAAAAACCATCCATCTATCTCATTCAACATGTGTTTCATGCATTTTTCTTTTACAGTATCCAAGCTGGGTTATGAGTTTCATGCATTTTTTAAGCTGAACAAATATGACTTTTTCTTCCTAAAAAAAGCAAATATGAGTTTTTTCTATAGTTGTAATCTTGTAGAGCAAAGATTAGGCAACTTTAGAAAATTCTCATGCCTTCTAATTCCATGAACCTCTAGTAAACAGGATTCTTTTCCACCACTAATTTGCCTCTTATTTATTTTTTGAGGAAAAAGTAAACTAGATTTTTATTAGATCAGAAGAAATAGATTAAGCTAAGGGCGATGAGGTATCGACCCCTAGCTTTACAAGAAGAGCAAGACAACCGGCGAAGATGGGTCGAAGCTAACCCAGGCCCATCTCCAGCCATTTCAAAGCAGCCATGTGAAATACATCAATTTGCCTCTTATTGCAATGCACCTTTAATCACCTTGCCCTCCTCCATGCATTGAACAAATACATCCTCAACTAAAGTAGGGGATTCGGTTTTGATCGGTAATTAGTTCGCTTGAACTAACAAAAAGGTTCCTTTTTAATTGTTATTGAGCTCGTTATGTTAAATGAGCTGAGCTTGAACAGTGGCTACTTGACAAGCTTGGTTTGGCTCGGTGTGGATAAGTTCCGGCAGGGCCGTAAGGATAAAATGTGCATATACTTTATAGGATATGTGTCACATAGTAATATGCAAATAAATTAGTTGATAAGCATGACTTGCATATATAGAAGGCGTTTGGAGCTTTTTTTTCTCCTTGGTTTCATTTTTTTTTAAGGAAAAAAGGTTGCAAACAAGCTTTAGAGCTAAATTGATCCCCCTTGTCCCTTTTTATTTATTTTTAAAACCAGTCTGCTTGATTCATCTCATGCTTGTCCTAATTCAGCTATTGCTTGATTTGGACTCACGATATGTGGTAAACTTGGACATGGTCTCCATTTTTGTATTGAACAAAAATAAGCCAAACATGTTTAGCTCGTCTACCACCCCCCCGTGCATGGGCACACTTATGCATGTTTTCTCTCTGTGTGCGTGCGCGTGCCCGTGCTCGTGTGTGTCCAAGCATATGTTTGCACGTGCACGCGCACATGCATGTATGTTCCTAAGTACCATATCGTTAGCCTGACTCAGTCAACATGGTCTCAGAGGCATGCCAAGCCAGCCCATCTCCCATCTCGTCCAAACCAGTAGCACTTGCTCCATCACTGTGCCAGGAGGGCACTCTTGAAGGTCCTATACATGAAATGTCATATTCCAATGACACGCCCATCCATGGGATCAGTGCGTATTACAGCACAAATTAATGATGGCATTCATGGACTACAGGGACTGCTGAACTACAAAGCTGCTATGGGTTTTTATATAGCAGAAGTCAACAGGCTGATTCAGAGTATCATTTCCTGTCTGATCCCTTTTAATTTCATATACCAAGTTGCAACCGGATCTGCCCCAAGGGGTGTTGGCGTAGTGGAGTGGGGCCTTGGCTGCTAGACAGGCAGTCAAGGTTCGATTCTCATGGGAGTCACCCATCTGCCCAAGCTAACACCCAGTATAGACCCTGGGGGCAGGGGTCCTAGCATTGGAGTTTTATGCTGCAGCACTAAGGTATGGCAGGCAGAGCCAACATGATCAGGTCTTCGTTCAGTGTGTGGTTTCTTCAGGTTATAAATCCAAAAAAAAGTTGCAATCAGATCTATTCATTAACGCATGGTCGTAAGGTCAAACATGCCTGGCCCTCATGAACGGGCTTGCATAGGAATGGAGGATTAGGTGAGATGCAATTGCACACTTTTAACCAACGGGGGCTCCACGTGGCTGGTAGGAGCTATCAGTGCATGTCTCCCTGTGGTGGTGGGACGTTGCAGGTTCAAAACCCCCGTGGTAGGATTGAATAATAACTGGTAAGGGTCTGCCTAACCCCAACTTGCCTTTCAAAAAAAAAAAAAAATTGCACACTTTTAGCATGCTGCTGCATCTGATCACACTCCATCTTTGGGAGTGAACATTGGATGCCAATGTTGTCAGAATCAGTTTTTAAACAGAATCGTTTTCCAAAAACATTCAGAAAATCAGTATGAATAGAACTTTTGAATTGGTCATTCATTTTTAAAAAAAATTCTAACTAAACATAAAAATTCATAAAAAGCAAAAAATTCAGAAAAATATTTAAAAAGGGAAAATATAAAAATGAAGCAAATGATGACTTGGATGTTCAATCGAATTCTAAAATATGAATTTAATACTACAAAATATAATAACAAACAAATATCACAATTAACACAAAATATATAATTAAGAAAAGAAGTTCGATTCAGGCTGATTTCAATTAGTCAATGAGGTGCCGGTTGAATTCAAATCAGCCAATTCAATTCAATTGGATTTTGACAACATTTCAGCAGGCCCATCTTTGTCTGATCCTACCAACAAAGAAGCAGACTAGAAGGGTTAACATGGCCACTGTGGGTCCAGTGAAAGGTCAATTGCCTCTCCGGTTGGTCAGTGCTGGCCATTTCTTTGGAACCAAACATTGAAACTGATAGACGTTGATCAACCAAGATATGTATGGGGGTGTCCTTTCTAAAACATACCATCAATGGAGAGATAATTAATAATTATCACATAAGTCCCACACTCGTGGTTGGGATCTATATTTTTGGCTTCTTTTGGATGGAAAAAATGAATGCTAAAGCTAAGTGACAAAAAAGAAAAGAATCTCACAAAAGCTCAAAAGCATGGCTACCACCATCTCCTTTCACTTGACCTTCAAAAGCAAGTGAAAATTTAAAGGTCATTTACAGTTATTGGGGCTATATTCTAAGATTCAACAGCTTGGTCACAAGATCATTTTCCAAGAGGAAATAAATGTATCCACTCAAACCTTACCCAATTAACAAGTAGAAATTACTGTGCCGAACAGCCTTATCCCACACCACAAGGCAGCAAAGTGAAACACCTCCTTTTGAAAACCAAGCGCTACTATAAGGTTGGGAGTCGTTTTTGTTTCCTAAACATCGCTTTTTATGAGATATGCTGACACTACAAGAAAAATGTTAATTAGCGACGGAAATTTGCGACGGATTTTTTCCGTCGCAAATTAGCGACGGATTAGCTAGAGAAAACTTTCTTCATGAATCCGTCGCTAAGTAGCGACGGATTAGCGATGAAAGTTTTCTCTAGCTAATCCGTCGCTAATTAGCGACAGATTAACGACAACAATTGTTTTGTCGCTAATTCTCAATACCAGAAAAACATTTTAGCGAGGGAATTTTTCCGTCGCTAATCCGTCGCTAATTAGCGATGGATTAGCGACGGAAAAATTCCCTCGCTAAATCCCTCGCTAATTTTCGATTTAAACCGAGCGCGAAATTTTCCCTCTCTCCCTTTCGAAATTTAAATCGATCGCACTCGATTTAAACCGACTTCTTCGGAGGACGTCGACGTCGGAGAGCGCGTTGGAGAGCATGTACATGAGAGTGGAGGACGGCGACGCCGGAGGATGGTCGGCGATAGCTGGAGGACGTCGGCGCCGGTTCACGGAGGGCGAAGACGCCGGTTCACGGAGGACGGCGACGCTGGTTAATCACGGAGGATGACGGCAACGCCGGTTCACGGAAGATGACGGCGCCGGTTCATGGAGGACGGCGACGCCGGAGAGCACCGATTCACGGAGGACGGCGACGCCGGAGGACGGTCGGCGATCGCTGGAGGATGTCGGCACCGGTTCACGGAGGACGACACCGCCGGTTCACGGAGGGCGGTGACGCTGGTTCACGGAGGATGACGGTGACGCCGGTTCACGGAAGATGATGGCGCCGGTTCATGGAGGACGGCGACGCCGGAGAGCATCGGCTCACAGAGGACGACGGTGACGCCGGTTCACGGAGGACGACGACGCCGGTTCACGGAGGACGACGATGCCTGTCGGGTGCGGTATAAGTCCGGCTTATTGTTGCCGGAATACCGCCCGACAGGGATCATTTTTTTTTTATTTTTTTTTTTAAAATTTGGCGACGGATTAGCGACGGATAATGTCCGTCGCTAATCTGTCGCAAATTAGCGACAGAATTAACGACAAATAAGTTTTTTCGCTAATTAGCGAGCAAAAATTCGCGATGGCCTTTATCCATCGCTAATCCGTCGCTAATCCGTCGCTAAACTGTTTAGCGACGGCTTAGCGACGAATTAGCGATGGATATAAGCCGTCGCTAATCCATGATTTTCTTGTAGTGTGACCCCAAAAAGTTACGTTCACCAGGGTGCTTCTGGATTTTGAGGAAAAAATAGTGGAGATTTTGGGGAGAAAACTTTCATGGCTTTACAGTACAATAGGTGGGCACAAACAATTTTGATACTCATTTTTCAAACTCACGTACTGGTCAGCCCACAAGGGCTCTGCACACTTGACTAGGTGGGTTGGCTAAAGGCATTCAAGTTGAAGGGTGTCGTCACTTCAATACTCAAGGTTCTTATCCTTTGCCACAAGGTTGAAGCTAATAAGAAACTCTCCATGGTGGGCAGAGTACTCTTGGAATTTTATACTGCGGCTATATATATATAATGATAACTAATATGTGAATCTAACTGTACGGATGTCATGCTTGGTTTTATAAGAACCCGCTCTTGAATCATCAGATTTGATGCATAAATGAGATTTTTTTAAGGCTTTAAAATCAGTAACTCATAATCATCATAAATATTCAAGCATTCAAAAATGACATTTTTCATTGAAAATACACGATCCAATGGTTGATTCCTAGCAAATTCATCACGCCAAGCACATCCACATGGTTGGATTTGCAAAAAAAGTGATGAAAATACCCATATTTCAGTTCTCATATTCTAGTGACTATATATATCATGGTCCTTTGGTAAACAATTAGTAAATGTTGGTGATTAACAATATGATCTTTCTCTGCTCAATCATTCATAATCTAGTGAATGAAAGTCCAAAATCACTGAATAGGCCATGGAGAACTTGTGCCAAGGGTTGTTGGTACACTGCCTATGCTCTTAGAAGTGGCATGTGTTTTGTTGAAGTTTTCTTGAGCCTCAACTGCTGGTTCTGATTTCATATAAGAGAAGAGCTTCAAGTCCACTCGCCTTGTGACCTCTTCCAGTGTTGAACCAACAGGGGACTGCAGACTTTCATGGTGATTTATGGATGGCATTGTTGAAAACAAAGCACCTACTCCAGATGACATTGAAGGAAGCATGGAGGCAAGCGACGTCGATGCTCGAGGACCGTTCGAACCCAAGTTAATGGCCTTGTTTGGTGAAGGCTGCTGCATTGTCTGGCTGCACCATCGCTTCCCCAGTACTAATTGAGAAGTAGCATGCTTGAGCTCAATCTCCCTTGCAACAGAGTGATCAACTTGTGTGAAAGGGATTGATCGATACTGAAGATTGGACTTGCTATCATTCATTATCATAGTATTATAAGTCTGGGAAGGGGTGAGGAATGGCCTCTGAATTGCAAAGACACCGGGAATGCTGTGGAGATAGTTGAATTTTCTCTGTATGCTGATCACAAAGTTGAGATCTTCCGCCACCTATAGGCATTAGCAGCGAGTAGTATGAGAGCAAAGGCCATAGTAGTGGAACTACCATATTACATTTTCTTTAGTCTTATACTAATGCATACTAACGGATTCACACAATGACAAGCTTATTGCAGAAAAACTTGTTTTTATGCTAAAGTGCATTGCTTTATACTTTTGATAACTATGGTCAGACTTTTCTCACTGATAAAGGAGATACCTTTTCTAAGGACCCCAGTTGAACAAGGCCTTCCCTCACTGCAACAACAGCTATTGTCTACAGCAGCTCAAACAGATAAAAGGAAAGTAAATACTTGATTTGATAAGAACTCTCTTTTTTACTTTGATTCTTTAAATTCTACAAACCTTTATGCCAGACTTGAACTGTGGTTCCCATGCTCTTGGATGCTGTTGGAAACCGAATTTGTTTATCAAGACTCAGAAAATTCTAATGGGATTGAGAAAGAAATAAGAATGAAAAACAAGAGATAGGTGTGTTCCTCTCACTGGATCAACCGATGAGTTCCATGAAGAAAAACTGTGGGATCCGCTTGCTGAACTTTCTCTGTAAATATACTTGTGACTGTGATCCGCAGCCACTTTTCCCAACAATCTAAAACGAAAATGACAGCACAAAAGATTATACAGAAGGGAGAAGATGAATCCATCTCAACTAACAAGCTCAATCATGAATTAACAACACGGAACAAACTTATTCAATGAGTATAATCACTTACTGCTACAATTAAAGTGAATTTCAATCTTATTGAATGCGTACAAGCATTTACTGTTACAATTAGAAGATATCTGCAACTTAAGGTTGAGGGCCAACTAAACGAATTAAAATGAAGAAAGAGAAAAGGTACCCTTCTCCATAGTTATACACCTCATGTGCCATCTTAAAGAAGACGCCGGCACTGAATTTCATCGAAGATTCGCCCAGAGCTCGCTGGCATTGATAGAAATTGCAAAAACCATCTTCCCAGACTAGAATCCTAGAAATACTTCAGCAATTTAGTAGAAATAGTGGCATGAGAATAAAAAATTCATTGACTGAATTACCAGTTTCTTTTGTTCCCTTTGGATCGGTCGAGAGTTCCATTAGAATCCCATCTGCAACAGAAAAACCAGCTTAAAATCTACATTGCAGAGAGTTGGTTCGAGTTGATATCTGTATATCTCGAGTATTACTTTGGTGGTGGATAGTTTCGGGGCAGGATCCTCCAGAATATAGCGTACACCCACTGAGAGTCCGGCCCACATAGGCTCCTCAGTGTGTACTGAAGTACGCAACTGAGCACTTGAAGGCTACCACCCTCCATTTTTGCTGTTGTGGCTGCTTTTCTTCTTCGGATATTTTTTTAGTGTCGTCAATCGACTCATCTCATGAATCCTCTGAATTTGGTATCTTTAATAGTTTATATGAGAGAGAGAGAGAGAGAGAGAGAGAGAGAGAGAGAGAGAGAGAGAGAGAGAGAGAGAGAGAGAGAGACCAACCAACCCCTTCAATATTTTTCAGAGCCAGAAATGTCAATTATGGCTGGAATGTGGTCCATATTGGAAAAAAAAGTTTATATAGCTCTTCTCCAAATATGCTTGACTCCATTGCAACCCCATCCAATAGAATCAAGCATTTGTTATGTGAACTACATGAAAAAAAAAACATATTCCACAAAAGTTGATGAAAGAACATTTTGTGGGTATTTCATTTCATTTCATGTTATTTACCCCTTACTCTTTCCTCATCTTTTATATAACACAGATCTCACAAAATAAACAAAATTCTTGGTTCTATGACTTCAACTTTCAATTGCTTTCACACAATTTGAAGTGCCCAAGTTGTCCCACAAAGTAAATATAAAATGGTCATTCATGTCAGTTTAATAATTTAAGATTTGTCGTGTGTTACAACTGTCGGCATCTGCCATATTACAGTTGGACCATAGGATCTTGAAGAATGGTTGACATTCTTCCATAGAGGCAAGATTTGTATCATCTATAAAAAAAATAGAGGGCATTTTTTATGCAGGGCCGCTGCATATGCGGCACTGCTGATAGCCACCCATCTCAACATTTCTCGAGATGGAGATCACGCCCATCTCGAGAAATGTCAAGATGGGTGGCTGTGTGGGCGCTGCATGATGCAGCGGCGCTGCATTTTATGTGAACACTAAAAAATAGTCAACTAAAAACTAAGGAAATTGAAAGATGACGCAATGTGCCCAGTATATCCTCTAAGGGTCTAAGACAAGTGCTAATCAGTAGAAGCACTTGACTACTTTTTAAATTTATTGATGAGTACTATAAATAGCTTATTCCCACAGTTTTAAATTTTAATAGTACGTATAGCATATGCAATTAAAGAAATTTGGTAAGGCTGACCCACTCAGCTCGAATAGGGTTTGCTGATAAAGAAACTAGAACCAGAGGCGTATTGATATATGGAAATTTAGTATTTTTGAGAATGGTTGAATGCCATATCATATGCTAAAACAGGGATGCTGGTGAAGTCCATACTTACAGCTACACCTTGAGAAAATGGTTTTTTTGCAAATTAGTTCCTGCTTTGTAAGGTATATTACAAAATATTACCTGCTTTATGCAAATTTGCAAAACCTACCGTCTTTTCTACCCTTAGTGCAGATTGGTCCTTCCATTATAAGGGTGTCAGACTAACCATGGTTGGACACTTGGATGCCTACACAAATAGACTATTATTCCTCGTCCTTTAAATACCTAACCCTAATTATTTGAACAGTCATTTTGCTATATTTTCAAGTTTTTTTGCAAAATAAGCCTTGCGTTATTCATAATTTTGAATGTTCTTAATAGTTACTGTCACATTAGTGGAAACCGGCAAACTCTTAAATCTCAGAAACTCTTTTGCAAAATTGTTAGCAAAAAGGTGGCAAAAGATTTAAAATGACTATTTTGCAATATGCCCATAAATCAGGAAATATTTTGCAAAAAAGGAAAAAGATATCCATTAATGATAGCAATGCAGATTCATCACATAGCCATTCGTGTGGAATCATCTCTTCTACTCTAGTGTGATGTCAAAAAGGTAAAAAGAGAGGAGGAGAAGAGAGGGTTGGGGGATCAAAATCTTGAGGGATGCCAAGATGCAGTGGGAAATGCCCAGCCAGGCTCACCCTAATGTTTATGTCTGCTCGCTCTCATGGGGACCGCTTTTCGCTTTCCAAAGGACCCCAGGGACAAGAAAATAATGAGATTTGGAAAGGGTTTGTGGGGATTTTTATTATTGGAATTCATTTGGTCCCCTTCCCCACAAGTGGTCCTCTACCCTGATCAGATTCTCATCCGATATCCCATCCATTCATGCATCAATATGGTAGGCACACTCGCCAAATATGACCAAAATGCCGACCAGTCTTATTCATGGTTGCACACAATATAGAGTATAGTTTGCAGGCCTCCCAAGTAATGGTGCACTTTAGCTTTCTCCATTGCATGAACTCGAATGTTCACTTTAGAGTACAACCTCCTGACTAACGTAGCCAATCTAGCTCTACCATTATTCCATATCTTAGTTGATCCGCATTGACTTCTCTCGGTTAGATGAGTAAAGCAATACTAGTATGGACTTCAAAGTACACACACTTGTTTTGCAGATCAGACCCCATAAATGTGATCTCTCCAATTTATTTAGTAAAGCCCACATACTACCTACTAGATTAGAGAATTTTTTGTATTCATATACATATAAAAAAAATCCATAAAACAACCGTTCATATTCCAAGTTCTAAATAAAAGATTCAAGTTTTGTGATTGAAATAGTTGATCCAAACCATGTTTTCTTGTGACAAACGTGTCTGCTGGATTCAGATCAAGTATCAAAATGATGTCAGTGAGAAAAAAATGTTGATTGTGAATGGGATGTCTTAACCACTGGTACATTTGGTTGGTGATGCAAAGGGGCATGATCAGGCCCCCGATCCCCTCTGGTGGCGATGTTCTTCTCAAGTGCATTGGCTACTGACCACCGGGGTTGGAAGTGATTAATGAGTGGAGTTGGCGTTGGGTGCTGCCTGTAGGGTTGAGCATACAAAAGTGTATGACAGTGCAGTAAAGTTTGATTTGGAGGAAGACAACATTGAAAACTAGAGCTGCTACAAACTGGACATCTCTCTCAAAGAGGGCCTAATATGTTCATTCTCGTATAGAGTAATGAGCTTGTTCTGTCCAGTTAGGCCCTTTCAAAAATCATAGTTTTCGGTATTTGTTCTCACATCTAAGACCATAGATGTGATCTATAGGTTTTGTTTAGTGGGAACCAGCTTTTGGATCACTGTTTTCTGTACAGATTTTTTCCAAGATCCAAAAATGGCTATGAAGGCATCAAATTTTCCCTGTTCATAAAAATACTTCATCAAAAAACATGATCCAAGAGTTAATTCTCACTAAATCGAGCATGCCAAATACATTTAACAGTTCAGATCTATCAGAAAACACTTCAAACTATGGGACCTAACGGAGCAAAAAGAGAAAAGAGGGCCTAATATGTTCAGTTCTAATATATATATATATATATATATATATATATATATATATATATATATATATATATATATTATGAAACATGCTAAATGAGTTTTTGAGTTTTTTTTTTTAATTTTGACCGTACAGATGTAACCTATGTACTTGATTTTATAGGGATCAGCTCTTGAAGGGTTTGATTCCGACACATGGGTGGTTTTTTATAATGTTCAAAAATCAACTGTCTAAAATCTTTATAAGTTTTTGAGGCTCCAAATATCATTTTTTTCATCAAAAACATATGATCTAGGTGTAGATTTTTCCTAAATCGGCCATGCCCAATACATTTATGGGGTCAGAACTACAAAAAAAATATTGAAAGAGCAGAAAAAATCATTTAGCAAGTTTCATTTAGCAGGCACCCATTTCTCTCTCTCTCTCTATCTATCTATATATATATATATAGTGTAAGTTTGAACACCTCGAAGAACGAGGAAGAGTGAGCAGCCATCACGCACCGTGTTTAAATGACCCTTTAGCGGAGGTTGCTTTGGTCGTGACTGCCACTAAAGAAATATTCTTCACATTTTTTTTCTTTGCGACACATTCACTGTTTATGGGCTCTCTGTGTATATATATATATATAGCACAATATGTGCGTACTATGTATAGAGGAGGCATCTTTCATACTTTTTTGCATATCTAACCTTGCAGATGTGTTCGGCATGTTCATTTGCTAGAAATCGACCATTGCATTATGTTTTTTCAATGAAAAACAGGATCTTTTGTGGCTTGAATATTTTACAAAAATTATAAGTGATTGAGTTTCAATTAGTAAAAATGCCTACTCATAATTAGGGGTGACAACTGGTGGTGTTTAGCTGGACCCGACCCGAACCAAACCCTATAGGATCCGGGTATGGTAATAAATAAGAAGACCCGATTAAGACCCGGGTCCGGACTCGAAGGTCTGATTAATACATGGACCCCAGAATAATTTGTGAAATTTTATACCAGACCTGAGCCCGACCCAATTTCCGATTAAGACAGGCAATTTTTCAATGTAAAAATGATAAAAAATATTGTTTTACTAGGTATGACCCGGGTCTGGTTCATGTAGTTCTTATCAGGTCCAGGTATGATTTCTCTTATGGTGGGTCTGATTAAACTCGGGTCTAGACCCGATACCATACCCAAAAATTGGGGCCAGATCTGGTTCCACCTAGGTCTGAACCAAACCCGACCCGTTGACACCCCTACTCATAATATCAGTCAGATGGTGAAGTGCTGATTCCTACAAATTATAATAAACTTGTATATTTTACAAAAAATTTGAGTCGTTGATTTTAATCCCTAAAAATGCCTACTCACATACCAAAATCAGATGGTGTAAGAGTTGATTCTCACATGTAGATCACATTTATATGATTGGATTTAGGGAAAAAAGTGAAAACCTTAAAATTGTCCCATCAGTAGCTAGTTGATGCCTAAACCATCCGGACCCTCTCTCTCTCTCCACATGCGTGCGCGCTCTCTCACGCACACACACTAATGTTACCAAAGTTGGGTCATGGTTCTCAACTTGGACTTGCAGATGTACACTGCAAGATAGAGTGAACATGAGATTTGAAGGCCACCTTATACCAGGCATCCGGAGCCAAGATGTTGAAATTAAAATATAAAAAAATAAAAATAAATAAAAAAGTCCAGGTCATAGACAAAGAGCATCTTTCACTTGGAGGCATTTATTCGTCTTTAATTGAAAGAAAGGTGGTCCCTTTGCACTAGGTCATTTTGTGCATACTCTGTAAGTAATAACATAATATCTTCCCTAGTGGGCTTGGTCCTGTCCCACCATCCCTCACCAGGACTTTACTTTTGAAGCCTAGGTTTGATTGGGGTTTCTTTTGGTGTCACTGTGAATGCAGATTTTTCTAAAATTTTCATCATTGGTTCATGTGGAAAGGTAAAAAGTTTATATCAGTAACATCAAAATATACCCTCAATAGTAACAGGAAATTAAAAAATAAGAGTAATTGTCAATTTTTTTGGTAATATACCAGGTGTCAGCTTAAGCCATTCAAGTTGAAGAATGTTTCGATACTTGGCGTGCACATCTCTTGTTGCAAGGTCAAAGCTAGCAGGAAGTTATCCCCAGCAAACAGGGGGAGTACTCGTGGAGTTTTACACCATGGACACTTAAACCGTGCCACAGTCAACCAAACCAAAGTGGTAGTTTTTCCCTATTATTAAAAAAAGTTTCAACTAGGTTTTTTCATGGATTCCTTACAAGGAAAATGCTGAATTCATAATAAAAGCTACAATGAACAACATATACTTGTGGGTGTAGGTCAACCCCCAGGATCAAAGACCTAGCTGCGCTGGCTCTGCCTTCCATACTTGCTATCGCTGTCCTGACAGTGTAAAACTTTGTAGGCTTACCCCTTGCCCCAAAAAAGTTGCTACACTTCAGCTTGCGCAAGGGGTGATGGCATGAGATTTGAACATAGACCACCTGCCTAGCAGCCTAGGTTCCATGCCACTACACCAAACCCCTTTGGGGACAGTCAACCAAGTAAACTTGATAAAAGTGTAAACAATTTAGGTATAAGCTTCAGGATTTCCAAGAATATGATATCTTACTGGTTATAGGAACTTTTAAATCCATAAATTTTGGAGTTTGTGTGTCCACCAGAACATCATTGGAGCTGCTGATTGGAAACCTATTAGCTAGATGGTGAAGCACACATATGGGGCTAAGTTAAGTAGGATGTGTGTATATATATACCGGGATACAACCATTTTGATGGTGTTTTTCATTACATGTAATACATAAAAAGACACCTTACGCGAATTAAAATGGAGTATCCATGTGACATAAGTGCTAAGATTGTAAAACCTAATCTAACTTGGCTTGCCCAGACAAAGGCTATGCAGCTCATGCCCAAACCAGTTTGGTATATGCTTGTACAACTTATTGACATTGTAAGCCTGGTTCAACGTTCTCAATAGTGTGCTTTTGGGCATGTTATAAAACTGGATCAAGTTCATGAAATCTAGTGTTATATATATATATATCACACACATATCAATCACAAGAACTTTGATGCATGCATTAATAACTTAATATTTTCATGTGCAAGACCATCACATCATATTTACACTCATCACAAGGATATTTAGAATGCTGAAATCACATTCATCAACATGATACATTCATTTGAAGCATGTTTTCATGATACAATTTCACATGAAAGACATAATCAAATTGAAAATAACTTCATGTAAGCATAGATACAATCACATCAAACACAACAATACAATCACTCATTCATACCACAACAATATCAAACATATACCTGTAGCAAACACACTTCAATATCCCGTTAACTACTACCATGACTAGCGTGCAATTCGAACTCTAAAATTAAGAGCACTTCTATTTTCATACATTCAAATCATGCTGAGCATGATCTCCGAACTCAAACAAAGTAGTCCTAGATATCCACAACTAAGTGAATGTGTAAATAGAAAAGTGTTGCATCCAAGAAATTAAATAACCGGTAATGCGCCTGCATCACTTACTCACCACGAGTATTTACCTGATTTGTATGCTTTTGCCTTTGCATTTTTTTATTTTCTTTTTGCATGACATTTTTAACCGCATGCGATGCTTAATACTAATCATCACACAATTAGCTCAGGTATGCACCTGCAAAGCATAAATATATAAACAGAGGATTCGCCTGCGGTGCCTTTTTTATAAGTGTACCATCGACTGAAATGTTGGCTCATGACACGATGTGGTGAGGCAAGCGGTGGATTACCATAGCCATGCACTCTGCGTGCGGTAGATTGCCGCAACTCGCATGAAGCGTCAAAAGTTTGTTGGAACTCTAAAGGCGATTTCTCGTCTCAGCTTAGCGACCCCAGGTCAGGTGAGGCCACCCGCTGAGTTTAAGCATATCAATAAGCGGAGGAAAATAAATTTACAAGGATTCCCCTAGTAACGGTGAGCGAACCGAAAATAGCTCAGCTTGAGAATCGGTAGGCTTTGCCTTTCGAATTGTAGTCTGTAGAAGCGTCTTCAGCAACAGACTAGATCCAAGTCACCTGGAAGAGGGCGCCGAAGAGGGTGAGAGCCCCATCGTGTTCGGACCCTGTCGCACCATGAGGCGCTGTCAACGAGTCAGGTTGTTTGGGAATGCAGTCGACGATGGTGAGGGTGCTCGTCGACGATGGTGGGTCAGAAAAGGTGACGAGAGGGAGAGTGCTTGGGGGTCGGCGGCGGCAACACATATCAGCGAGAGAGATAGAGTGAGGAAAGAAGGAGAAGGTGAAGGAGAGGGCGACAGACAATGGGCAGCGAGCGACAGGCAACGAACGGCGGATGACAGGCAACAGGATGAAACATATAGCAGGTGGTAGGATGAAACAGAAAGAAAAAAGAAAGGGGATCACATTAAGGTTTTACGAAAAATTTAACGACAGATTAACAACGAAAAAATTCTGTCACAAACATCGTCACAAATTTGGGATGGAGAAGCGACAAAAAATGGTGTCGCTTATCCATCGCGAAGTTGCGACAGAGTGAGACAAAATTTTTCTGTCGCTAATCCGTCACAAATTTGCGACGGCGTTTGCGACAAAATTGTTCTGTCATAAATTCTGTAACTAATTGCAATTTTAGAGACATATAGTTTTCTCTCGCTAACCCGTCACAACTTTGCGATGGATTTTTCCGTCACAAATTTTCGTCGCTAAATAACATTTTTCTTGTAGTGCTAGCTGTGCTAGCTCTACCTTCCATACTTGCTATCGCTGTCCTGACAATGTAAATCTTTGTAGGCTCACCTCTTGCCCCAAAGAAGTCGCTACACTTCAGCTTGCCCAAGGGGTGATGGCATGAGATTTGAACATAGACCACCTTCCTAGCAGCCTAAGTTCCATGCCACTACAGCAAACCCCTTTGGGGACCGTCAACCAAGTAAACTTAATAAAAGTGTAAACAATTTAGGTATAAGCTTCAGGATTTCCAAGGATAGGATATCTTGCTGGTTATAGGAACTTTTAAATCCATAAATTTTGGAGTTTGTGTGTCCACCAGAACATCATTGGAGCTGCTGATTTGAAACCTATTAGCTAGATGGTGAAGCACACATATGGGGCTAAGTTATGTAGGATGTATATATATATATATATATATATATATATATATATATATATATATATATATATATATATATATATATATATATATATATATATATATATATATATATATATATACTAGGATACAACCATGTTGGTGGTGTTTTTCATTACATGTAATACATAAAAAGACACCTTACGAGAATTAAAATGGAGTATCCATGTGACATAAGTGCTAAGATTGTAAAACCTAATCTAACTTGGCTTGCCCAGACAAAGGCTATGCAGCTCATGCCCAAGCCAGTTTGGTACATGCTTGTACAACTTATTGACATTGTAAGCCTGGTTCAACGTTCTCAATAGTGTGCTTTTGGGCATGTTATAAAACTGGATCAAGTCCATGAAATCCAGTGTTTATCTTAATTTATAGGACTATTCGTTAGTTCACAAGCTTAGTCATTCTTCTTTGATACCCATTTTTGTTCTCATGTTAAACTTAGGGGTGGCAATCGGGTCGGGTTGGCGTGTCAGCATACCTCAACCCGAACCCGACCCGTTTATTAAACGGGTCGGCTGTGGCAAACACGAACCCGACCCGTTTAATAAACGGGTAACCCGACACGACCCACCAACCCATTTAATAAATGGGTTGGGTCGGGTAAACGGGTTTTCAGGTTCGCGGGTCAGGTTGGCGGGTTGACGAATCGGGTTGGCAGGTAGGCAGGTTGGCGGGTCGGGTTGGCGGATTGGCGGGTTGACCCACACGCCTAACCCGTTTATTAAACGGGTCAGCCGGGTTGGCAGGTTGGCATACCCCCAACCCGAACCCGACCTGTTTAATAAACGGGTTACACGGGTCGACCCGTTTATTAAACGGGTTGGCTTAAGCCCAACCCGAACCCGCCTAAGAGGCGAGTTGGCGGGTCGTGTCAGAAATTGCCACCCCTAGTTAAACTTGACCAAGTTTGCGAGTTATTATGTTTCCAGAATCTTCATTTTTTTTTCGCCTCCTTGCGGAGTAAAACTCTGGGTTGAGGACATGACCACTCAGCCTTAGGTGCGCCACCAGGTCGTTGTTATCAACCATTTCCATATTTTGAACCATTTGGTAGACCACACCTAAGAACTTGAGGCCCTAATAGAAGCTGCCTAAAACATTCACAGGGGTCAATGTTAAAAGATATTCCTGGCCAAGAGTCATGAAAAATCTGTTGGAGGATCTGGCAGGACCATAGTAGATTGGACGCCGTTTCCGCACAACAATGACAAAGAGGACATCTATTAGCAAGATGAATTCCAATCTTTTGCAATACTTCCTGCATATTGATGTGCCCCGCCACTAGTGACCAAGCAGAAAAGTTTGCATGAGGGAAGGCTCCTCTGGATCAAAGTGTTCGTTGTGGAAACCAGTCCATTTTGGCTTTCAAAGTTGCTGCTTAACATGATGCAGTTTTTTTGTAAGAAAGTATATATATATATATATATATATATATATATATATATATATATATATATATATATATATATATATATATATATATATAGAGAGAGAGAGAGAGAGAGAGAGAGAGAGAGAGAGAGAGAGAGAGAGAGAGAGAAGTTCATAACAAGTGCATAGATGGGTGCTATCATGCCCGCTATGTCAGAAAAACAAAGGGACACAAAATGGGTCAGAAAAACCAGATCCCATAGAATAGGAAATACAAAGAAGAAAGAGAGAACAAAAAACATAGGGTGAGGATCTGATCAAAAGAATGCCTGATTCCTCCCAATCCAGTCTATCGGGCATCTAGGCCATTTGGAGCGGGCCCTGACTGAAACTTTCCACCGTAGTCGATCCATAAGAGCAGACCAATCATTGGTCAGGCCCCTCTGATTTCGTTCATTCTATATAAGCTTCCACACCGTTAGCAACCAGACACGCCAAACGAATTTCCAGCGTTTTCCTTTTCTGTTACATGACCACTTAAATTGAGATGAAGATCGCCCCAAGCACAGTCTAACATGTGCCTCACATAGTTACATTCCCCAAAATGGCGGGATACCGATTCCTCTGCATGCTAGTATAAACTGCACAAGAGAGATCCCATGCCTCTTTAACCTGATTTCTGTGTTGAGCTTTTCATGCAGAATTTGCCACCCAGGTGAGAGAGCCTCTTAGAAGAAGCCCCTCCCCATAACTGTAGTTAATGCTCCATGTATGTGCAGTTATAGGTAATAGTGGTTGCTATTTTTGTGGAGTGTGCTGTAAAATCACGTTGAGAAAATGCTATAAGTGAGGGATATGGAAGTGGTTGTGACTTGAGACTAAAGAATAGGATGCGAACCTAATTTGTAGGAGGATGTAGCTAGTGTGATGTTTTTCTTTATTGCTTTATAAATTTACTATGTACGTAGGATATCTGCGTGAAAAAAGTAAATGAAGTTTTTTTTGAAAAATGCTTCCTTGTGTTAGCATCTTTTTGTAAACCTTCCTTTATCGTGTAGTTTGTTTTTATAGCACATATCAACAAAATGGTATCAAAGCAGCCATGTTCGAGGTGTGACTAGGAGTGAAGGCATTTGCTAAAGCAAAAGTGTTGGATTGTGAAGGTTACAAGGTACGTGAAGAGGTTGGTAAACCATGAACCTGACATCTGGTATGACTTCTTTGAATTTGTCATAAACTATAGTACCCATTTTCAATGGAGAAAATTATGAATTTTGGACCATCAAAATGAAAACATTTTTTATTTTTCAAGATTTATGGGAATCGGTAGATAATATAGGTGTTGTTGATGAGAAGTCACCTGGAAAATCAACAGAAAAGTCAGATATCCAAAGAAAAGACACAAAGGCATTATTGGTCTTGCAACAGGCAATCACAAATATTATCTTTCCAAAAGTTGCAAATGCAGTCACGTCAAATGAGGCATGGACTATTTTAAAGCAGGATTTTCATGGAGACAAGAAGGTAACCACTATTAAGTTACAAACATTGCGCCAAAATTTTGAAACATTTTTTATGAAAAATGGTGAATCTGTGCAAGATTTTTTCTCTAGACTCTTGGTTATTATAAATCAAATGAGATCTTTTGGTGAGGTTATTTCTGATCAAAAGATTATGAAAAAAGTTTTAAGAAGTCTTCCTCTTAAGTTTGACCATATTGTGACCGCAATAGAAGAATCTAAGGATTTGTCATCATACGATCTCAATGAGTTGACCGGTTCCTTGTTAGCACACGAAAGTCGTATAAATAGAGCTAAAAAAAACAACAGTTGAGCATGCTTTTCAGGTTAAAGTAGAAAGTGCAAACAAGGAGAAAATTACTGGTGGTACAAATGATAAAAAAGGTAGATTTAGAGGTCGCGGCAGAGGAGGATATAGAGACAGCTTTCGAGGCAGAGGAAGATGACATGGCCGGTATAGTGCAAAGTTTTATAAGGAAGGTAACACTCACAGACCAAGTTATAAAGTAAAAAAGTGTTTTTATTGTAAATGGTTTGGTCATGTTGAAGCAAATTGTTTTGAAAAAAATAAACAGCAGGCAAATATTGTAGAAGAGGATGCTAACTTGTTTCTTACAAGTGTTGATAATGAAAAAAAAGATGCTTGGTTTCTAGACAGTGGGTGTAGCAATCACATGACAGGAAGGAAGGAACTTTTTAAAGAGCTTAATGAATCAGTTAAGTTGGAGGTCTAGTTGAGAGATGATAATAAGGTAAAAGTTGAAAGAAAAAGGTATTGTTGCAGTGAAAATCAAATCAGGTAAAGATTTTTTTTTTCAAGATGTTTACTTTATACCTGGTTTGTCTCATAACCTACTTAGTGTAGGTCAATTAATTCAAAAAGATTATTTGATTTATTTTCATGATGAAGTATGTGAGATAAAGAATAAAAAGACTAGCTTGGTGATTGCAAAAATTCCTATGCTTCAAAATAAGTTGTTTTCACTTGAAGTTACAACTATGGACTCATGTGCTCTAGTGGCTGGTGTTGATGATCAGTCAAAACTATGGCATTTACGATATGAGCACTTGCATTATAATGGTTTAAATTTGTTAAATCAAAAGAGTATGGTGCATGGTTTACCATCTATTTCTATGACTAACAAAGTATGTGAAGGGTGCATTTTTGGTAAACAACATCGAATATCATTTTCAGTAGGAAAAGCATGAAGAGCTATAAGACCACTTGAACTTGTTCATGCAGATGTTTGTGGGCCAATGAACACATTGTCGTTAAATAAAAGTAAATATTTTTTATTATTTACTTATGCTTATACTCGTATGAGTTGGGTCTACTTTCTAGCACAAAAATCAGATGCCTTTAATAAATTCAGGGAATTCAAAGTGCTAGTTGAGAAAAAAAGTGGTCTTCCAATAAAAACTCTTTGTACTGATAGAGGAGGTGAATTTTTTTCTAATGAATTTGAGTTGTTTTGCAAAAAAAATGGAATACACAGGCAATATTTGGTGAGAAAAATGCCACAACAAAATGGAGTGGCTGAAAGGAAAAATAAAACCGTGGTTGAGATGGCACGAAGTATGCTTGTTGAAAAGAATTTGTCATATGATTTCTGGGCAGAAGCTGTAGCAACATCTGTGTATCTCCTACAAAAGCAGTTCAAAATAGGGTACCATATCAAGCATGGTGGAACCACAGACCTAGTGTAAGCCATTTACGCATATTTGGATACACTTCTTATGCTTTGATTGATGCTTCTGAACGTTCCAAGTTAGAAAAAAAGAGTGAAAATGCATGTTTATTGGCTATAGCCTTGAATCCAAAGGGTATCATCTTTATAATCCAGTTACTAAGAAACTAATTATTAGAAACGATGTGATCTTTGATGAAGAAAGTTGTTGAAAAAAGGAAGACGATGAAGTAAAGCATGTACCATTTGAGGAGTTAGAGGGAAATGCACTAGACAAATCTATGTTTTCTCGTAATTCTCCACCAACAACCGTTGAAAGTACACTTGACTCAAATTCACCTCCAAGAAAGGTAAAATCGTTGGATGAAATATATGAAAAATGTGCTCTTGCTCTTCTTGCATTTGAACCATCAAGTTATGATGAAGCGTGTAAAAGTGTGGAATGGGTAAATTCAATGAAAGATGAAATTTCGTTGATAAAAAAAAACTTGGGAATTAGTTGATTTGCCTTGTGGTAAAAAACCTATTGGGGTAAAATGGGTTTAAAAGTTAAGCATGATGTTGATGGAAAGATCAAAAAATATAAATCAAGGTTTGTGGCAAAAGGCCATGTTCAGAAATATGGTAAAGATTTTCTAGAAACTTTTTCTCCCGTAGCTAAAGTTGAAACTATTCGTATGGTTCTTGCAATTGCAGCTCAACTAAAGTGGAAAGTTTTTCAACTTGATGTAAAATCAGTATTTCTCATTTAAATGAAGAAATTTATGTTGAACAACCAGAAGGTTTCTTTATTGCAGTAAAAGAAGAGAAAGTGTATAAGTTAAACAAAGCCTTGTACAAGCTCAAGCAAGCACCGCATGTCTGGTATAGTAGGTTAGACTCATATTTACTCAAAAATGAGTTTAAAAGGAGTGAAAGTGAACCTACTTTGTATGTCAAGAAGGAAGGTGTGGACATTATACTTGTAAGTATATATGTTGATGACATTATCTATACAGACACTTCATTTAAACTCAATAAAAGGTTGAAAATGTGCATGATGAATGAATTTGAGATGACAGACTTAGGCTTGCTAAGGTTCTTTTTGGGGTTACAAATTTACCAATTAGATGAAGGCATTTTTATTTCACAAGAGAACTATGCTTCAGCTCTAATGAAAATATTCAATATGGATAAGTGTAAATAATGCTCTACACCAATGAACACATCTGAGAAGTTATGTGTCGATGATGGAACTTCAAAAGTAGATGAGAAATATTACTGAAGCATGGTAGGTGGGTTGATGTACTAAACCCATACTCGGCCAGACATTGCATTTCCTGTGAGCATGGTCTCAAGATTTATACATTGTCCATTAGTTCATCACTTGGGAGAAACTAAACGCATTATGCGTTATGTTCATGAAACAATTGATTTTGGAATATGGTATAAATCATCTACTAATCTCACTTTATGTGGTTTTTCTGATAGTGATTGGGCAGGTTCAAGAGATGATCGGAAAAACACAAGTGGATTCATATTCTCATTTGGATCTGGAGCGGTTACTTGGAGTTCAAAAAAACAAAACTCAATGGCTTTATCATCAGCAGAAGCTGAATATATAGCAGTCACTACAGCAGCGTGTCAAGCCGTTTAGATGAGAAGAATTTTGGAAGATGGCAAATTGTGTCAAGAAGAGCCTACAAAGATTTTTTGTGATAATAACTCAGCAATTTCTATGACAAAAAATCTTGTTTTTCATGGAAGAACAAAACATGTGGAAATTAAATATCATTTTATCAGAGAAGTTGTGTCAAGAGGACTTGTTGCAGTGAAGAGATGTTCATCTGAAGAACAAGTTGTTGATGGTTTCACAAAGTCATTACCTCTAATAAAATTTGTCAAATTTAGAAAAAGTTTAGGAGTATTTAGGTTGTTGCATTAAGGGGGAGCAATGTAGTTAATGCTCCACGTCTATGCAGTTGTAGGTAATAGTGGTTGCTATTTTTGTGGAGTGTGCTGTACAACCATGTTGAGAAAAGGCTATAAGTGAGGGATATGGAAGTGGTTGTAACTTGAGCCTAAAGAATAGGATGTGAACCTAATTTGTAGGGGCATGTAGCTAGTGGGATGTTTTGCTTTATTGCTTTATAAATTTACTATATATGTAGGATATCTGTGTGAAAAAGTAAATGAAGTTTTTTTTTGAAAAATGCTTCCTTATGTTAGCATCTTTTTGTAAACCTTCCTTTATCGTGTAGTTTGTTTTTATAGCCCATACTAACAATAACGCCTTTTTGAGGAGCCATTGAGCGGTTGGTGCACCCAAAGCTGTATACAATGAAGAAGCAACATAACATGATGTAGTTGAGAAGTGGCTTTTTCTCTCCGGATTACAATGGATGAAGGGTTTATTGTTACATGCTTTGATATTTCGCTTGAATAGCTCAAATTGCTTTAAAATACCCTTTCAAACAGGTGACCCCTTCTTCCATGATCCACACGACTGCCAGGATAACTCATTACCAAGCAGTATGTATTTATGTTTAACGAAACTGAAATGGGGGAGTTCTCAGTGGTGATCCACCACCACCAATTACACAATAACGCCTTGTTGAGGTGCATGAGCTTGGGTATGCCCAAGCCACCCCTTCAGGCAGGCAACAAAACATTCGTACAAGCAACTAAAGTTTGGGTCGGGTTCACACACACGTCAACAATTTTAGGCAACCGAATGATACGAAGGAGATGCGAAGGAATTATGCACAGTACATGCTTGATAAGCATCACACAACTAGGTTTAGAAAAGTGGGTACCCTGCCAGCCTTCCAGCTTAGATGCAATTTTGTTCTCAATTTTAGCCCAAAGAGAAGCAAGCTGCCCACCTTGAGTGACAAAAAAAACAGTATTCGATCTGCAATACCTTGGTTTGGCAACCATACATATCCCTTGCGAAAGAGGTTATTTCTCGAGTAGCGTTGAGCATTACGATGCTACATTTATCCTCGCTAATGGTGAGGCTGGACAACAACAAAAAAATCTTTAACAACAGCCACATCTTGGTGATTTGCGATGTGGAGGCACACCCAAAAATGTGCATATCGTTTGCAAACAGAATCATAGAAAAATGTTCAAGGCCTTGCAAGCGTAGGTCATTAATAAAACCAATCAACATGGCTTTCCTGAAGAGTGTATTTAAGCTTTCTCTAATGATGTTGAATAGGAGGGGTGAGAGTGGGCACCTTTGTCGCGATCCTCTCTTCAAAGGAAAATACTTTTCATGGTCCCCATAAATCGAGATTGCTAGTTGAGCATTGGAGACTAACTCAAAAATCTAACTTGTAAATCTATCCCTAAATCCCATGTTCATCATAAACGTATGCAAGAAGGATCAATTGACCGTATCAAAAGCTTTCATGAAGTCAAGTTAATTTCAGCATGAAGAACAACTGGTTCTGCTTTGAGAGTGTGTGCTACCTCATGCGCCAACATCCCACAATCATGAATCCGTCGGCCCAACAAGAAAGCCCCTTGGAAAGGTGAACTCAGTGAATTGAGCTCGAACTTCATGTAGTTCGCCAATAGCTTTGCCAAAAGTTTTTAGACTGCCAAGTAGGGGAATAGGTTGAAATCACAAGATGTCCTCAATTGCATGTCTTTAGGAATGAGAATAAAGTTGACCCTATTCATCTCCTTTAAAAACTTGTTGTTTATATGAAACTCATAGACCATATGACATGGATCTTGCTTTACAACAATTCCAAAAATCCTTTAAGAAATGGAAGGGGAATCCGTCAGGTCCCAGTGCCTTGCCTGAGGGTAGTGACCGCAAATTTGATTTCATCCTCTCCAAAGGGTTGCTCAAGTGCATGAGGTGATCTTGCACTGAGCTTATAGAATGTGGATGATGAGAACACACCCTTTGAAGGTATGATACGGAAAATAGTGATTCAAAACGTGCAGCAGAAGCAAGGAGCACTAGTGAGACAACATAGAGTTGATCACCAATTGTGAGAAGTGGGATCCGGCTGAGACGTCTTTTGTACAAAGCTTTCATGTGAAAAACATATGTGTTCAGAGTCACCCCATTTTAGCCATTGCATATGCAACTGTTGTTTCCATATGATTTCCCTGCACGTTCACTATTCCTTGATGCAAGATATGGGACTATTAACTTCAAAGAGAGTCACGTCCATTTGAGAAGACGATGCTAGTTCATCTTTGTCCAAGGTTTCTTGCTCCTTTACCCATGATGCAATTTTGCTCCTTAGAAGTTTTAATATCTAGGCCAACCAAAATGCTTCCCAATAGCCCAACTATTGCATTTCCTAGGTATTTTCAATCAACTCAAACTTTGGGATGTGTGTCCAATCCTCAAGTGTGAAGTACCTCCTACTTAGCATGATTGAACCATGTTGGATAAGCACTATGGCCCTCCCCTCACTGTGTGAGGGGATAAAGATATGCTTGAGACCATTGGGAGCGATAGGGGTTATTCGATCTTTAATATCAAGGATTATCCTTCCAAATGCCTGTTATAAAGGCATTGCCCTACTGTATATATAGTGTACTTGTGCTCCTCTAAAAGGTATGAAGTAAGGTTGTTTTGTGTTCATGGATGTAGGCCATACATGGCCTAACCACATTAAAGGTGTCTTCATCTCTCTCTCTCTCCTAGTCTCTCCACTTTGATGCACACTCTTAGATTCTTCATGGCATCAAAGCAGAGGAGATCTCCCTGCATCACACTTGCTGATTATCATCCCTATGAAGCCTTTTCTCCACATTGAACTGCTACTGCTGCAAGAGGTTGACTGTTGACACTGGTTCTAAGGGTGCAGTCCCTTGTTCACCACCATCACCGGTGCTGCCAGTCATCCTTGACCACTGCTACAGATGGTGGTCCTACCGTTGCATCCCTACTGTCCACTGTCATCGTCAGTTTATTGTCTTCTCTGCTATCGAAGAGCATACCTGAGTGTGAAGTCAATCCCTTCTATCTTCCTTTGTTGCTTATGGTTACCGATGAAGGAGAGGTCAACATCCCAACCACATCCTCAACTCCCAAGGCCCTTGCACCAGATCAGATCAATCCAAGCTTAAAGATCACTACCATTCCCTTGAATGACACCAACTATCTCTCATGGAACAAATCTGCCTCATTGTACCTGAACAACAATGGAAAGTTGGGTCACGTTAACGAAAAGAAACCAACCCCCGTTGCCTCAGATTCAGCTTTCGAGGAATGACAATCCTCAGACCACCTCATCATGTCTTGGTTGTTGAACTCAATGGAACCAAGAATCATCAAGGGATTCCTCTTTCTGAACTCCACTGCTGACATCTGGTCTGCTATCAAAGAAATCTATGAGAAGCAATATAATCTTGCCAGATGATATCAACTCTCTCATGACATCAACAACTTTAAGAAACTCAACAGTCCGTTCAATGAATACTTGGGCTCTCTCAGGGCAATGTGGGACGAGCTCGACTCGTACTCTCCCACTACCTACAACCCTGCTACGATTAAAAAATGGCACGAACAAGAGAATATATTTCAGATGCTTGCCAGTCTCGACTCTAATTATGAGGTCGTGAGGAGTCAAATCCTTATGACCTGAAAACCCCTATCCCTTAACGCCGTCTACTCTACCATCCTAAGAGAAGAAGCTAGAAGAAAAGTGAATGCCACTAAGCTCAACCCCCAAAACCTTAGCGAGAAATCAGCCTTCATTGTCAAGAAAGAAGAACAAGATCGTTCACATAACAAGAATCATCTTGACAAGTCAAAGTTCAAAGGCAAGAAAATTTCCTGCACCTATTGTAAGAAGGAAGGTCACACTAGGGATCAATGTTGGAAAATCATAGGCAGGCCCGAGATGTCCAAAAATGACTCAGACAAGGGAAAGACCACTGCAGCTCATGTTGCCAATAGCAACACCGACCCCCTCTTACCCTTGAAGCCTCTCAAAGCTATTGCAGGCTATCATGAAAGGTAGTGCAACAGGTATGGAAGTAGCTCCGGCAACTATAAACAAATCCTCTATAAACAAGTCAGTACTCACTCATTCCTCTTATCTACTTATACTCAAAATATGTGCGTTATTGATTCCGAACCTATCAATCACATGACCGGAGCCCTACATCAGACGACCAATATGGAAACCAGCCCCAACAAGAGCTCGGTGACCATTGCCATGGGTTTCACATTGCTGTTCAAAGGGTAGGAAAAATCCAGTTTTTTGACAAAGGCATAACATGAGAAGTTCTCAACATGCCCTCTCTCGCTTCTAACCTCATGTCAGTCGACAAAATAACCAGATCCCATAACTGCAATGCGATATTCTTCCCTACTAATGTGATCTTTCAGGATCACTCAATGAGGATGATGATTGGTGAGAGTAAGGAGTCTCGCAGGCTCTATGTCTTGGATTCTGGATGCAAGGTGCTCATTTCCAACCACGATTCTATAATAACTTTTTCTCTTTTAATTTAAATATTTTTCAAGTTAAAAAAAAAACTGCAACTATTTTATAATTTCAAAAAAATAGATTCACTATTTATGAAAAATATTAATAAGAAACTTTGTTCTAGAATAATTTTAGCAGATATGTCTGAAAAGGAGAATATCTAAAACAAAACTACTATTCGACAATTTCTTAAGCCTTTAATAGGAAATGTTTGGACTATTACAAATACAGTCATTTGTAATGGTTTGGACATGGTTGGCAAAAAGGGAAAGATTCTTGAAAATGGGATAACAAAAGGATGATTTTGAGTTTGCCTTACATGAGAGGGGTGATTATAACCCCCACATCTGCCCCAGTCCACTTCCATCCCTACTTATAAGGAGCTTATGAGCAACTAGGTTTTTTAAGAAGCTTACTAGCTTTTCATCTTATCATTCCTCTTTCTAGTATACAAAATAGGAGACTTCACCAAATCAATTCTTATGAAATATCGAATAAGATCATTTGCTCTTACTTCAATAGAAGAAGCCTGAACCTTTTCTATTTTCTCATGAGCTTAATGGGAAATTGTTTTCTTAATCTTTTTTTATTCATGGCTATTTTATTTGAATTAAAAAAATAAAACCTTGATGCATGTTGACTTCAAAAATTGATCCTTCTCTATTGAGTAAAAAATTATCAAGAGTGAATTACAAATAGCATTCTAACTTGTGATCAATTATGTCCTAAGTTGTCAATTACTACATCTAACATGCGTTTCTTTGATCTTTGTTCTAGAAGCCTGATTAGTCCTAATGTCACTAATCCACCATTGTTTAATCAAAAAAGCGATCACGGGGGCGGTTGTTTCACCCCCACTCAAGAGAAGCGTATTTTTCTTTGGAAGGGACACCAAAGAGGGAAAATGTTTTTCCATGAAGAGAGGTGTGAACCCATCTTGACAGAAGAAATGCTTTTTCACATTTTTATGTGAACCTCACCACATATTTCTCATGATGGAGATTTTTGTTCAATGTTTCTTAAGAAAGAGGCCATTTTTCATAGGAAAAGGCATGATGAAATAACACCCCTTGAGAGTATTCAACAAAAAGACATGAGATGAGGTATTTTTATCAATAAAAAATATAGTTTTATGAATTTGTCTACAAGTATGTTAAAATAAATATGACATATGAATGTAATAATTGTCCATAAAGCGAAGCAACAAGATTCCTGTAGAAACTTAGCAGCTCACAGACCTGGATATGATAGAGGGTTACCAAATAACGGAGCATGTGTGTTTGAAGGAGGGGTTGAACCTCCAACCTTGTGAATCCAGACACTCTACTTGATTGATCTATTCTAGCCCATCTCTAAGTGTTATCTAATATGTCATGGTCTAAGACGACTCTGTTATCTAATATGTCATGGTCATTGCCTTCTTATATAGGCAACATAGAGGATTTGATTAATTTCACCACTAACTTAGAGATAGTGTCCCATTAAACCCCTCTATAATCATCATATATATTTTGCATTCAACCATTAAATTAAGATTAATATTCACATTAATCTTACTTAAAAGACCCCATTATAATTCTTAATGAGCCCACCATATAATGTCGTTTGGAGTTCTTCTTGTGAGACTCTATGGCTATATCCAAATTTATTACCAAGATCCAACATCTCCCACTTGTCTATATGGGGCAAACATTAGCATTATAAAGATTTCTCACACATCAAGTGGATTATTCACTCATTCATTTATACTTGAGTCTTATTTGACTCACATTTCTTGCAAAAGACATCTTTAGAAACCTTCTTCATCAATGAAACAATTACCACGTTCGACGAAGGTAAATAATTAATTAAGAGTTTATCCTTCTTTAGCATAAATAGCTAAACATCAACCAAATAAACTTGAATGCCATTATTCTTATTTGGAACCACAATAGATCTATATAATTAGGACCAAACAAACATTAACTACATGCACATGCAATACAATGATATGTGAAACATTTTAAGTTCTCATAGTGCCAATATGAATCTAATTTTTTGTATCATAAACAAATTCTATATGGATCATAACTATGTTCATATCACTTCACAAGTTTTGAGTCAAGAATTGGATCTCCATGGTTGATACATATTGAGTTATACACTTAAAACTCATAAGATAACTCATACAAGTATGATAATTATGCAAATAGGTTTAATAGGTTCAACCAAATCCAAGGATATTTTCTTGAACTAAAAATATTCAACTGAATCTATTCAGATCCATTCATATTTAACTAGATTCAATATAGTTTTATCCATGTTCAGATTGCTCAAACAAGACTATAGGTCATACAGGATTTGACTATAGTCCAAATCCATTAGATCCGTAGATCTATTATATTCCACTATATAGACTGGTCAACTAAGAGAGGATATTGAATCCATAACATGAACCATCCATAAATCATATCCAACAATATATTCTAAGATCTCACGGTGTTGTTATTAGTTAAAATAACAAAATAAAAATATTCAAAATAAACCCAATTACAAATACAAAGTTTATATCATGGGTCTATTACTTATTTAGATTTATGCAATATTATAGGTTCAAACTGATTACTTATAAAATTTATTCTGGTGTAAAACCATGGGTCACTAAGATTTGACTATAGTCTAAATTCATGCTCTTAGGATCCAAAGTTTAATGAATCCATACAATGTATAATTAGATTCAAACATATCAAGTATTATGTTATTCAAATCAAAAAATAAAACTAGACCAATATTAGGTTCATACTGTAAAGGCATCCAATGGGGACATACATTAAGATGTTTATAGTCACCCAAACGAAATAATTTTGGATCTACATAATGCTAGTTTGAATCCAAACACACCCAAAATAGGTAGTGATCCAATTCAAACCATAACTGGATTCATATAATACCTTGAGTTTTGGGTTAAAATAATTCCAAAGTTGGATTTTAATATCTAGATTCAATATTGGGTTACCAGACCCGGCCCAAAAATACCCATAAACTCATAAGTTTGACCCAACAACATAAATCCAAATTGTCAAATAAAGAAAGGGTGATGACTTATCTTGATATCATGCAAACAATAGTCCATTATACATATTCATGGATCCCGCAATGATCATTGGTCTAATTTTAGTTCTGATTTCACTGGTTTAACCAGTTTCAAACGAGCCCACTTGGTCCAATCTAGTTGACTAAATCCCATCCAGTTCACTTGCATTTCTAAGATTGGTGAGCTTGAATGCTAGTACGTGGATCTAATCTAGTTTGACTGGATCCAAACATATTTAAGTGGATCTATTCAAATATTTTAGGTTCAAATCGAGTCGACCCAAACTACATAGAGTCAATCCAGAAGCTTGACCCACTCTAAATATATTTGATCCATATCAATGAGATCTGATCTAAACTGGACCAACCTGCTCGATTTATAGATCCATACTACATATCCATTTTGGCTTAAGTAAATAGATATGATCCAAAGCTATTTTGGTCCATATATCTGTTATTTATCAGATTTAAACTGCATATCCAAATCCACTTTTCTTTTCCTCTTTTTTTTTTCTTTTCTTTCATTCCCTTTTTCTTTGTTTTCCTTTCCTTTTTTTCCTTTTCTTTCTTTTTTCTTTTATTTCTTTCTCTTTTTCTTTTTTTCTTTCACAGTGTCACCCTCACCCATAAAAAGCGACCCAACCAGGTTTTCCCCTTTTATAGAAAAGGAGAAAACACAAGGAAGAAAGGGGGAGGGGGAGGGGGAGGGGGAGCCATCACAGTCGAGTGTCTTGTTGGCGATCAATGATCCCTCCCTTTGCAAAGTCTTCATCTATGAAACCGAGAGAAGAAAAAGAGTGGCTGCTAGAGTGCCTCCACCTGATCAGAGAACAGGAAGAGGAAGCGAGCGACAACCGAATCCGTGCTTTCCAGTGGCAATTGGTGGGCGTTTAGCACCTACCGCGACTGTCAGGCTTTATTCATAGGTAGACAATCAATGGTTTTTCATCACCTAACTCAGGAGCATGGCTCACCGATGATTGACGACCCTTTACTGCGCCCTCGCCTTAGACCACTCGAAGAAGGAGCAAAGGCCACTCCTTGCTGATGAGTGTTTCGCCTGTTCACATCGAAGGTTGTGAAGGGTTTGAGCACGTTGGTGGTTGTTCCAACAATGATCTAGACCGACTCAGATCGGTTACCCTCTCTTTTCGTACCTAGGCCCAATCGTTTCTCTCGGTTGGATCTGAGCCGAAGTCGATCGATTCAACGCATCTAAATCTTCGTGGATCTGATCCAACACCGATCATATCCACTCTTCTGCCAGTCGACCAGAGCCAACACTTGATCATATTCGCTCCTCTACTAGTCGACCGTATCCGCTCCTCTGTTAGTGCCCAGATTGTTGATCACCTCAAGTTGTGCTCTCTCTCTTTCTCTCCTCCTTTGTCTCTCTCTGCACCAATCCGTCGATCATTCTTCACCATCAGTCAGAATCTTTGTGCTAGGGTTAGATCTGCAGCCAATGGATCTGAATTGTCGATGGCAGATCTGACCGTTTTAGGGTGGATCCATGTTCAGCCTGGTCAGGTATGAACCCTGATCGACAGATCTATACCCTACTCGGCTGATTTGACATTTCGTCAGTCGATCCATGACTTCTCTGGTTAGATCTATAGTTTAGAGAGTTGATCCGGGCCTATACCAGTTGAATCAGACCCATCGAAGCCTTTTGATGGCTAGATCGACAGATCTGAGTCTCTATCAGCTAGATCTATCCTCTGATTGGTAGTTGTGCACTAGAATGAGGGGCTGAACCTCCAACCTTGTGAAGGCACACGCTCTATTCGTTTGAGCTATTCTAGCCCATCTCTAAGTGTGGTTTCTTCACCATCCTTCAAAAGAGCTCAAAGATGAGTGTGTTATCTAATCTGCCATGTCCATGGCCTTCTTATACAAACAATCGTGGAGGATTGAATTAATTTCACTAATAACTTAGAGATAGTGTCTCACTAAACCCAATAACCCCCTCCATAATCATCATATATGTTATGCATTCAATCATTAAAACAAGATTAATATTCACATTAGTCCTACTTAATAAGCCCCATTATTAATTCTTAATGAGCTCAGCATACAATGACTTTTGGGGTTCTTGTGAGATCCTACGACCATATACGGATTTGGTACCAAATCCAAAAATTCCAAGTGTGTGTGAGAGGGGTGCCATTCTCTTGAGGCCCACCACTTGAACTAGGATTTCTTCTCATTAAATATAAAAAAAATACCAACGGGACCTCTGCTTGTCCAGTAAGAGCAGCTACTGCACGATAGTGTTGGGATGTTGCAGGTGCAAAACCCAATGATATAGTTGTATAACTGATAGGGGTCTGCCTAACCTCAGCTTGCCTTAAAAAAATATATATAAAAAGAAAAATTCATGAAAGTGTTGGATTTTGTTTAACTTACATAACAAGGTTTTTGAGAATATATGAAATAAGATATTTTAAAAACCACTCATAAAAAGGCATTTTATTATCAATGGTTAGAATTAGCATAAAAAAAAGCTCCCTCAAGGCGTGTTACACATTTTTTCTTTCTTTTTGTTTTGTTTTGAACAATGTTCATTGATTTCGTAGTCAGCTTGATGAGTTTCTAAGGTGTTATCACTGTAGGTCAGGTCTTGTCATTAAGAATAGAGGTCATACCCACCAATAGTTGGTTAGTAGGAGCTGTCAGTGTACGTTTCCTTGTGCCGGGACCTTGCAGGTTCAAACCCCAGTGGTATGTTGAATAATAACAAGTGGAATCTAACTAACCCCAGCTTGCCTTTAAAAAAAAATAGATGTCATACCCACTGGGAGATTACATTGTTGTAAGTTATTTTTAGTAAATCTGACCCATAAATGGATTCAACATAATCGATTTGATGATATGAATCAACTCTTGGACATGACTCTTAAATCATAAAAAATTAGTGCTTTTACAACCATTGATTTTTTAATTAATTGCCTAAAAATCCTGCACACAAGTTGGATTGCAGCAATTTTAACGACCATCTTCACTAAGGGAATGTTTGATGCGCCATTCTCAGCCGGATTTTGACAAAAATCCCACTGAGAACATCAAAAGCAGACAAACATTGGATGCAGCGGACAACGTTCTGCGCATCTGCCGCATCCATAATCGTTTGTAATTTTCGCTCCACCTCCCTCCTGTTACAAAAAGAACAGGAACGAAGGGGATGAAAAAAAATGCGCCCGTCGATGCGTCTCTCTCTATGTGAGTGTGTACAAGGGCTTCGCTGGAGTGGTGGGTGGCGGCACCACCGCCTCCGACGCCAAGAAAGGGCATCCCTTTCGGCAACACAACGGGTGGCTCCTCCTCCTCGTCTGTCGTTGGCAATGGCGACTTTGCCGCCCCGTTGATGCCCCTCTCTTCACGTCCAGATCTCCTTTGCAGGTTCATCAATGCTTGTTTGTGTTTGATCATACTCCTGCAACTGGTTTCTTTATCTTCGACTGCTTTTGAATTGATTTTGGTGTTTTTTCTTCTAAATTAGTGATAATGGTCGCGTCAATGCTGGACATCACTTTTGTTGGTTTGCCATTTCTTGTAGGGTTCTTCAATGTGGCCTTCTGTCATTTTGTTTCAATTGGCTAATTTTAAACTCTCCTCCCTTGATATTTCTTTCTAATTTTTGCTTTTGATCTTTATTTTCATAACTTAGATGATTCTGTTTGCGTGGATTTTGTTTTCACAATTTATTGTGGATTTTCATTTAGTTCTTTTTATTCTTTACTTTATCCTGATAATAATTTATTAGTGATTTTAGAACATTCACTTTGTTCACCGCTTACTTTAAATATTCTGAATCTTTTTCACGCTAGGCTTTTTCAATCTCAAATCTCCATTCTGTTTGCATGTTCTCCTACTGAAAGATCTTGATGGTTTACTTTTTCATCTTGTTATTCTTCCACCGTTTGTGCTTCATTGCTGAATCTGGTCTTTTGACAAGCAGAGCATCACATAAAGTTTTCATCTTGCTATGTAATTGATACAGAGTTTTT
Source organism: Nuphar pumila (assembly GCF_984573655.1). Lineage (NCBI taxonomy): Eukaryota > Viridiplantae > Streptophyta > Magnoliopsida > Nymphaeales > Nymphaeaceae > Nuphar > Nuphar pumila. The sequence goes on from NC_143253.1 coordinate 133,161,861, forward strand.
GGTCTCTTTGCTTGTAGAGAATTCTATCATCTTTTTGAGGTAAATTGTGTCATCTTTTCCAAAAATCATCAGTCTCTGTCACCAACCATCACAGCCAACCTCTGAAAGTCATACTTCATGATTTTCCATGGGGTTCAAAGGCATTTGAGCTATTGATAAGGTTCTGTTACCATGATGGGCACATTCATACAATTCCTTCCAACCTTTGCCATTTTCATTGTGATGCTATTTTCATGGAGATGAAGGAAGAAATCTATTCAAACAACTTAATAGAACAGAAGAAACAATCACTTCAAGGGATTGTGAGAATTTGGTGGCCTTGAAGCAATGCCAAGAATTTATACCTGCAACATCTTCATCAGGAATCCTACAAAAAATCATGAACTCTATGCTGTTGAAATCACCTCAAATAGTGGTTTGAAGATTTATCTGTTTTATGCTCCCAAGTTATTGAGAAGTTGATCATGGCCATTTGTATAGATTTTATCCTTCATCTGATTAATAAAAATTATTCATTTCATAATCCTTCATTTTAAACATGCACGGTTTATGATATCTCCAGGATATGTTATTCTCTTCTTTGAAACAATCTGGTATTTTTAGAAGGCCATTGTGTTATTGCCTTTTGCTCTATTTTCTTTTTTTCTTTTCTAGTGCAGAATTCTGCATCCCATGGTTATTGAGGATCAAAGTGTCTGGAAGTTCCTGGATTTGTCTCTATATGGTGCCTAATTCACATAATTTACATGAATATACATTTCTAGGATAATTTATCACCAGAGCAGTCAAATCACACAAATAATATGGTATCAAACCAACAAAACTGGCTCATGAGAACATTATCACTGTCTAATGGCAGTTGGTACGTATTTGACCAATTAATTTCCATATAAAATTATGAGCAACTGCTTCTGCAAACTGCTTTTCCTTTTCTTTTTTTGAATTGCATTTATATATGTATATATATATCTCACAAATATCATATTTTTTGACATTTTATTTTTAAAGGGTTTTGATAAGAAAAGGCATTTGAAATATTGTGATATCATCATGTGGTGTTTTCCTGCAATTCTTTTGTCAATATTTTCATGATGAATGCCACATATTCTAAGTTCTCTGGTGAAAAAACTTTGCCAATAATTTCCTACTCAGAAGACAAAATAGTAGCTTTTGTACTATCATGATATCAAGGGATCTTCTAAAAATGCATTGATGCCACTGGTAGAGAGCCTGCAAATAGGGTCTTCTCATTATGCACACAAATCAAACTATATGTGCTTGAACAACCCATCTGCAAGGGTTGGGATAAGTGACACAATTAATATACTTTTTAGTGTTCATGTGCTCAGATGTATCACTTCTATTACAAATATGAGCTCATGCGAAGATAACCGTAGTGAAGAATAGGTAAGCTCAATGCTTGCCACACATATCTAAAATAAGTGTTCTCAAGTAGAGCTAGAAGTTGCATCTTAATAATGCAATTATACAAATGCCATCCCAATTCCCTGGTAGTAAAAATTATATTTCCCACACTTGAGTGAATCTTGCTACCGTATTGAGTAGATCTAACAAAGAACAACAACAGTATTTACTCTGGAGCATATGTTGTATCCATTAAAAGAGCCCTTATGTGCCTGGTTATGTTTTTAGTCAAAGAATAAAGTCAGGGCAAAAATCCATATTTGGGGCAAAAATCCCATTCGAGATCCATATTTGGTGCAAAAATGATCATGATTTTAGATATAATTTCATAATTGAATCCATATCCGGGCAAAAAACCATAATAAACTTGTTAAAACATATAAAATGGTGAACGAATCGTTGGACTTGGAACAATTGTTACAGAATGAACTATGGACAATCCATTCTTTTTGTTCATTTCGTCCAACTATGGACAATCCATCAAACATACCCTAAAGGCACCATGTAGGTCACAACTACAGAGTCAGATTTGATGATAACTGCTTGGGATAGTGAGACCTGTTCCATTCTTTTTGTTCATTTCGTCCAACTATGGACAATCCATCAAACATACCCTAAAGGCACCATGTAGGTCACAACTACAGAGTCAGATTTGATGATAACTGCTTGGGATAGTGAGACCTGTTCCATTCTTTTTGTTCATTTCGTCCAACTATGGACAATCCATCAAACATACCCTAAAGGCACCATGTAGGTCACAACTACAGAGTCAGATTTGATGATAACTGCTTGGGATAGTGAGACCCCAGGGTGCGTATGACACTAGGGTACATTAGGGATGACTAGATCCCATTCTGAGTATAATATGGTGTTAGTACTTGGTAAAATTAAGTAGATAGTACCAACGGGGACTCTGCTTATCTGGTAGGAGTAGCTAGTGCACGTCACCATGTGTTGGGACGTTGCAGGTTCAAAACCCAATGGTATAATTGTGTAATTAGTAGGGTCTGCCTAACCCCAGCTTTCCTTAAAAAAAAAAACAAAAATTTAAGTACATAGTGCTCCGTTCATCTGGTAGAAATGACTTGTGAATGTTGCACCAAGTTAACGAGACATCAAACCCAGGTGAGAATTCTTGGATGCAAGAGGAAAGGTATGTGTACTCCTCGATGGGCAGGAGGCCGGGGACCTCAAAGGTTTTATATATAGAGTGGAGGTATGTCAATGTGCGGCTGGTGATGGGAGTTTTTGTTTTGGCCTAACCAAAAAAATTAAGTAAATAGTTTGAGATAAAAATGGCCACATAATGTCATTATCTGGACGAGAACAAAGCATGTGGCACTAAGTGCTCATGCATGGTTTTCTTACAAATGTAGAGAATTTCTGACCTCTTCTTTAGGTGGGTGTTGGCTGTAGATCTTGAAACATTAGGAAATATATAATATTAAAGTAAGTTTCTGTCCCTCTCTAGGAAACCTGAGTGCTCTCCAGTCTAAAAAGTATCGGTAAAAAATGGCGTTACGTGACTTGATCATCTTCTGCAAGCATTAAAGGGTGCCGTGCTATCTTAGGGTTAATATTTTTGGATGTTTCCCATTCCGAGAAAGAAAGCATATGTTATATGCACAACTTTTTCAACTAATGTAGTTGTTGTTAGGAAACGATTCAACACACTATCGATCTAATGGAAGAAGCAAAAACAGAAAGAAAAAGAACAAAGATTTTATATGGTTGGGCAAGAGTTGCCTATGCTTACTGCCGCACTAATATCCACTATTAAGATTGAGATACTTACAAAAGACAAATTTCCCTCTTTAAATACAAGGAGTCGAGGGCAACCTATTTTAAATAAAATTACAAAACTACCTTCAAAATTATTTTCGTCCGCAACTCAGGCCTCCGAATCCTCACCTTATGAACAAAGACTTATTTAAATATAAAAACCAGGCTCCACACTCTTCCAATAGTTGTCGCTACCTCTTTATTCTCTTTTGAAATGATCTAGAGCTACTGAGGAATCAATTAAGAGCCAGGAATTAAACGTCTGCCATTGTTGCCTTGATAAAATATACGAAGAGTTGTGCCCACAAGGGCTCTGCCTTTCTCGCTAGGGATATATAATCATGGTTTGTCACCTGACATGGAACAACTATGATTTTTTTCATGAGGAATAGAGAAACCACCCCTGAAGTAAGAGGCCTGGCCGCACTGGTCGGTACTGGCCAACCTATGGTAGCTTCTCCTGCGGCACCTTCAAGGGCAACTATAGTTTGAAACCTAGGAGAATCGTCTTTTCCAAAAGATCACCGGTGGGCAAGGGAAACCTTGTGCGTCTTACCAACTATAGGCTTGCCAATGTGCAGTCGGTGATCAAGGGGGTAGTTTTTTCCTTAGCTTAGCCAAAAAAATATAATAATAATAATAATACCAAGAATCACTCACTCCATGTGCCAAAAACTTGTTGGTGTTGCTTTACACCATTTGGAGTTCCTTTTCACTTCTAATTGTTCGTTTAATTTCCATCTTTTTATTTAAGAATTTCCTTACACAATCAGAAAAAATTAAGAACTTCCGTATTAACATAATCATTATTTTCTGGTCCATCCAAAAGAAAACAATTAATGGTTTTCTTTTTATTATTATTATTTCTATTTGGCTAGCGGGTCGGACAGCATGGAGCACTTGATTTCATTTATGCACGCAATTATTCGGCTTAAAATGCACTTATTTATTTATTACTTCTGCAAAACGAACAAAGAAACAACGTATTAAATCCTTCTGTCATTCCCATGATTAAGGAGATGGCTAAAACTTCTCAGAATCGTGTTGAAAGAAGAAACTTTCATCACAATCATCCTAAAACATAATCCTCCCATCGTCTTGATCCAAATGAATAAAATAAATAAAGACTATCACCCTGAAGACGCCCACAACACATACATCAAATGAAAGAATAATGGATGGAATGAAGCTAATTAACATAAGTTCTAGATAGTTAATGGAGGGAGGTGATAACAGCATGTCCAGCGCCAGGGCTCGGGCCCGAGTCCTTCACTGCACCAAGAATCAGACTGTCCACAACTGAACGAGCCGACGGCGACAACGGGACCCCACGATCGCTGGCCAGCATGCGACGACCCTCTACGGAAGAGCACTGTAACATGAAGAGGAAGATGAACAAGAAGAGAAGAGGAAGAAGCACCACTACTCTCACTCGGATAGCCATCACTAGCTAGGCAAGTAGTACTGTAATGCTATATGAATATTATTAGTAAGTATGCTTTCCTCTCTTAGTGCAACACATATATATAGATGCTGCCTTGGTGGCCGTTATAGAAGGCAATATTTGACTATAGCTTATTTTCTTCTACCAATTCAGCCGAATCCGAGAGATTCAAACGTGCTCTGCACCATCTCAGATGCTTCCTAGCATCCGGGCGTGATCAAATTCCTTTTAAGGTTTGGGTCTAGTCTAGCACAAAGTTGAAAAGCAAAACCGATACAACAGATGTCTCTGACTCGTCTCGTGATTTCCGATACATGATCGAGCAGAGTCATGAATGATATAAGACGGGAGCATGAGATAATCGAAATCACAGTAACTTTAAGGACTTGGACATGAATTAGAATATCTTGTCATATATTATATGCGGGTCATTCACTGGAACCGATTCTAAAAGGATGTCAACACTTACCGGCCCGGGTCGCACAGTATAAGATGGGAGCATGAAAGCCATCGAAATTAGACATAAAATCACAGTAGCTCCGAGAACTCGGACACAAATGTGAACAACTCGGTATGGATTATATAGGGGTCATTTCTTGAACCGAGTCGTATAGATGACCCACTCGGAGCCACATGCAGATATAATCTGTCAAGGAAAAACAATGACAATTTGAAAAAGGCTTTGAATGACGATTAGAGTGGTTAGAAATAGCCGGAAAATTTTGCCATCCGGATTCCGGTGACCGGAAATGGCGCATGCTTTTCAAAGTTTCATGGTGGCAAAGGTCGTAGTAAAAGAGTTGGCATATTCAAACTACGATACGTCTTCCTTAACCTTACTGGTTAGGTGAGGAAATTTTGACCATTTTGAACACGTGCTGTCTGAGGAAACCCGTTCCCCTTGACCGTCCCTTTTTTTTCTCTCTCCCTTTCAAAGTAGAGGACGTGGCCACCTGCCGATGGCCTGATTCCGGTCATTCTTCCAGGAAAACGGCACACTCCGGCGAAGTCAAAGGTAGTACGGGTGAAAATGGATCGGATTCGGTCGGACCTCTGAACCACACATTGTTCCTTGATTTTGAATCTCAAAATAAGGTCCGTTCGACGGACAATTTGGATCAGATTTGGACCTACATGAACCAAATTCTCTGGCTTTGTCTTTCGGATTCAGATTGGTACTTTTCTATTAGATCAAATCCGTTTGCACTTTTTGTAAATGAAAAACCCTTATGCCCCAACCATTCTTTGTCTGATCCAGTAAGTTGGGTCCAGACTGAAATCTTAACATATCAGATCTGGATTCGAATTTGTACCATGTTGTTCACTTTTCAGATTCAGAGTCAGGTATGCCATGATCCGGGCCATATTGGACCCGTTGGAACCCCTGGTCAAAGCTAATGCAGGGTAGTTGTTGCTTGCTGGAGAAGATCTGCAGATTCTTCAATTCTAGGGTCCACATTGGTTAGTTGAGTTATGGCACAATGCCGTGCAGCACCTTAAATGATACAGATGGATCTAGAGACGTAGATCTTATGAGATGGATGGTTTGGGGAGAAGGACGGTCATCTTTTTGATAGTTTTTTTTTTTTTAGTGATGTGCTTCTAACTTTGGTAGCACCTATTCCCCACTCCACACACAGATACGTGTGTGTGGTAATATTTGATGCTATTGAATGCATATAACTATTGAATATAAATGACCTTTCTTTATACTTTTTAGATTTTTTTTTTATAGATCAGACCTTATGAATGTGATTTACCAAAACATGTTCAATGAATGTTTCAAGTATTCTGGTACCTGTTTTCACAATTCTGACCCTATAGATGTTTCATCATAGTTGATTTACTATGAATCAATGGCTTGATGATGTTTTTTGGTGAAAAAAAAAATGATATTTAGAGCCTCAAATTTTACAAAAAATTTGCACTGTTGATTTTTCAAACCTTATAGAAACCTGTCCATGCATCTGAATCAAACATTTCAAGAGTTGTTTCTTATAAAATCAAGTGCACAGATCACATCTGTATGGTCAAATTTTAAAAAATAACAAAAAAAAAGCTCAAAAAACTCTGTTTAACATGTTCACACATAATTAAGATGCAAACAGATCTAATACAATAATATATTTGATCCAAATTCAGCATATTAGTTTTGGATTCAGATCCTTCAAGTAAGATCTAAATATACATTTGGATCAGACTTGGATACACTTAATCGGTTCATTTTGGATTCGGATCAGTATTTTGTCTAATTTGAATTCGATCACATCCTATCTATTTTTCTTTTTTCACAAGATGCATACCCCCATAGTTTTACCAGATCCAGTATTACCACTTATAGTTCCGATCCAGTTTCAAGATCCTTTTCGGATTCAGATTGTGTTACGACTTTCAGATGCAGATTTAGATTAGACAGGATTGAACCTGTCTGATCTTCACAGTGACAAATATTTGTGATATCTTAAAATACAAAGCAATTTTATTACAGTAACAAAAAAGATTTAAAACCAACGTGGGGTCGCCCGTGTGGTTAACGGGCTAGTTGTGAGTAGGGGTGCACACCGAGTCGGGTTAGCCTGAGCTCGGCTCGGTCTAAGCCCGACTCGTGTGCGCCATATCACTAAATGAGTCGAGCATGTACGTAAGGTACAGGCTCGGTTTTACAAACGAGCCAAGTTCGATATACCGTCTGGGCTCGTTTAAGCTCGAGCTCGTCCGAACTGGTTGGACCCAGATATGTCTAGGTCCAGACTCCAGTAAAACCTATTACTGCTGAACCGTTGATCGCATAATGATCAACGGTTCAGAGTTAATTACTGCCAAGGTTATAAACTTACCTCTTCTGCCTCTTTGTATTCAGCTATTCCTCCCATCTTCCGCTCATTGCTCTTCGTCCTCTCATTCCCAGTTCCTTCTCTCAGTAACTCTGTATATCCGACGGGCGTCGGAGGACGAGATCGTGCCTGCATCGAGCGAAGAAACAGACGAAAATCGTTTCAATGTACTCAAGTTATCTCTCTCTCTCTCTCTCTCTCTCTGCGTCGAGTTAGCTAAATTTTGTAATTAGAAATTTGTTTTTTGCTTTCTTCTTTGGGAGTTTGTTACTCTTCACCAATGGAACTGAAGGCTTTAATGTCATCTCCTAATTCGTCAACCATTTACCGCTCAAGGGTCGGCTTGCTTTTGGATTGGCTCACCATCCAGGGGTAAGGAAAGAGAATTGATCTGTTGAGGTTTATGCTATCTCTTACAACAAGTAAAGAGAAGAAGAAACACTTGAATTCTTTTGATCAATGTGAAATATACCATCTTCACCATTTCAATTTTGGTTCTTCTGGGAAATTTTTGGTTTTTTTGTTTTTGCCTTTTAGAATGGGGGTAATTTTTTTGTACTTGTCAATGGAATTCGACATGGGTGTCCTCTGTTTTGGAGTTCTTTTCACCTAAAAAGATGGAGCTTTCATTTCTTTAAATGCTTACTTACCAAAAATTGCAATTTTGTAATATTTCCCTAAAATAAATAATAAGATCAGCTATCACGAGCTGACCCGAGCTTGGCTCGGCTACAAGCCCAGTTCGAACAAGACTGCTCAGGCTTGGCTTCGAGCTCGAGCCAAGCCTGAGCAGTATACTTTTCAGCCGTGTGCACCTCTCCTTGTGAGGGTTCTAAGACGAAGGCACCACTGGCGCACAAGAATGTTTGTAGCTTTCAGAGGTGGGCCACATAAGGCAAGGTGGCCGTGTGCCCTACCCATGGTTTTCCTCGCTTCCTGAGGGTTTCATAAAAAAACAAAAAGAATATTGTCAGATATTAAAAACCCATATTGTTAAGCCGTTGAAAAGCTGACACACATATTTCAAACTTTCATGTTTTGGTTCATAACCGAAAACCTCTTTAAAATTCATCAAACCGATGTGATCTTAGTAGCACTGAAAATTTAACATCTTGATCTTCCCGTTGGGGGAAGGAGAGGGGGAGGCGCATGGGAAAAACTCACTTTTTCATTTTGTGGGAAACGTGCTTCTAACTCGCTTCTCAAATTGCTTCCTTCTTGCATCTTTTCTGTTTTCACTTGCTTTTGTGTGTGTTTTTCCATGTTAATATTTATATTTTTCATTTTTCCTTGCTTTCCTCTTGTTTCCTTTTTCACTTCTCCCAAAGTTTTCACAATTGTTTCCAAAACGAATCATGCTTCACGGTTTAGACTATTTTTATATGGTCAAGGTAAAGTAATATGATTTTTGAAGCACCCAAAGTCCACCTGGCCGCAAAGTTGCGCTAAATCAAGAACCTAACCAGACCCAGTGGCCCACATCATGGGGCAACCAAAGGATCTAAGACATACAAGCATGACCCAATGTAGTTTAAATAAACTTGGCTTCTACGTCAATCCTCTTCATGATATATGCATAAGAGGACAATGGTATTGGGTCACAAAGACCCACAAATATGTGGTGTACTTTGAAGATTAAATTGTCCTCACAACTGGCTGAATCAAGGTAGGTGTCTGATCCAAATATTTTGACCCTATGAAATCCAGCTCGTCCAGATCTGGGGCAGACGTGTACCTGACTCATCTATCGCCACATCCACCGAAATACAATTAGCCAACGTGCCCCATTTTTAATCCAATCAACCTGTGATTCTCCGTTCCATTATAAATCAACCTAATCTGATCATTTTGATCCGAACTGGTGTTAATTGGTTGCAAGTACAGAGAGCCAAAGATCGATCGGTAGCGCTAATATATTAATAACCCATGGGCCTAATCGGACCGGGATGGACTTATTATATAATATCATGTATATTATTTATATAATGTCTTATATTATATATTACATATATTATGTTATATATATTATATTATATATAATGTATTATATATTATGTTATATATAATGTATATAATATATATAATAACGGGCTGGATCGGGCTGAGCCAGGCCCAAATATACTGGCCCAGGCCGGCCCAATGCCCACATCTAGGGAGGAGGTGTTGACTTCTTCGTTTCAAGTTGACTCCCTCTGGGTGTGCCTGGGCTTGGGTGTCGATGACCCATCTGGATATGTGAAAATATCAGGAGCAATATGATTGCATGCACAAATATTTGTGCATTTAAGCACCTGATCACCCTGGGAAGTTGTTAGGCCAAAGGCCAGATGGAAGGCAATGAGGTGCTTAATGCACAAATTTTGTGTCATGTCATTGTACTTGATTCGGACTCCCTAGAAGCTTAATTTGTCATAAAAAAAATTACAAGGTAGGATTTTTTTTAAGGCACATTTTGTTCAACCCTCTAAAATCACTGAGGACCAGCCGAACGTGAGATTTCAGTCACTTGTTCTGATTCAAAATCATAGGCACCCGTAAGATTTTGATTCTCACAGGTTGCCTTGTCAGAATCCTGAATGTTTCACGAGTCTGCAACGGCTAGTAGAGGAGGTTCACAATGTTTTTAGAGAGGAAGACAATGTGCAACTTGCTTGAGGAAGGAAGTCGCCAGAGGTCTCGATTCTAATCGAAGAAAACATGTAACCTTTTTTTTTAAGAAGCTGAGATAGTAAGGGGAGGGGGTTGACAGGTAGGTGATCTCTCTCCCTCTCTCTCTTTCTTGGTTGAGTGATGTTCTCCCAGTATAGCCCATGTTATCTTACCTTAAGAAAAAACTATTCACTCAACTGAATAAACGACCCCATCGATACTCTCAGTCGTAAATGTAACGTCATCCAGTTTGGGCCAAGTGTCAGTAGGAGACTTCTCTAAAAGACCCAAGGTCTTCAGGTTCAAAAGAATGATAGATGAGTCTCACCTCAAGAGTCATCACATGTACCAACACATGCAAAAATATGAAAATGAACGAAGAATTGCCTTGCATACTGGAAAAAAATCAACAAGGAATAAGAGAGCCTTTTCTAGTAGTGCCAAAAGCAGGAAACCAGGGTCTAGGTTATGAAAACCAGAACAAAAAAAAAAAAAGGGAAAAGCTCACATGAGTTTTAAATAATCACTTAAGAAATGAGTCAATCATCATCAGCTCAATGGAGAGACTGGTTGCATATAAGAACACATGATTGACACTTTCTCTACATCAACTCATTTCTCTACATCAACTCAGCCTGAGCTCACAACTGTTTAACAATAATTCAGGTCATTTCATATGAAAAAGGTTGGCATACTCGGAAAAAGGCAACCACAGGTCATGGCAGAACCACAATGATATGAAGGAGAAAAGACCTCCTGCATGGGTCATCATCCTAAACATCCAGGTAAGCCTTCAAAACCTGGATTTTATAAAATTGTCTTTTGAAAAACTAAAAATAAAAAAAAATAAATTTTTTCAAAAATTTAAAAGTCTCAAAAAACTAAAAAACCAAAAAAAACATAGAAAAACTTTCAAAAATTCAAATCAAACATAAAAAAAAAAGAATTGCATTTACAAAATAAACTACACAATTAAGTATTAAAATGCAAACCCCCTAAAATATAAATCATACTTGAAAAAAGAAATAAATTTAGCATGCATTCGCTAAATAGAATACAATATTAGGAATTAAAATGAGAAATCCTTAAATTCTAAATCATATATAATACAAAAATATAATTAGCATCATTCATAGAATAAATTACATAATTAAGAATTAAAATACAAAACCTCTAAATTCAAAATCACATATAAAAAAATAAATTTAGCATGCATTAACTTAATAAATAAAAAAATTAGCAATTAAAATACAAAACACCTAAAATCTAAATCATACATAAAAAAGTCAAATTTAGCATTTATTCAATAAATAAATAATAAAATTAGCAATTAAAATACAAAACCCCTAAAATCTAAAGCATATATAAGAAAAAAAGATAGAATTAACATGCATTCATAGAATAAATTATAAAATTAAAAATTAAAATACAAAAACCCTAAATTCTAAATCATATAAAAAAAAATTAGCATACATTCACTAAATAAATCATAATTAAAAACTAAAATGCAAAACCCTTAAAATCTAAAGAATACTTGAAAATAAAATCAAATTTAGCTTGCATTCACTAAATAAATGATAAAATTAGCAATTAAATTGCAAAACTCCTAAAATCTAAATCATACTTAAAAAAATTGAATTAAGCACGCTTTCACTAAAATTATTTCTAAATTAACAATTAAAATACAAAAACCTTAAAATCAAAAGTTACAAAAATTAAAAAAAATGCATTGTCGATGTTGGCAGAAGGTCGGAGCGAGTAATGGCAACATCGACGATGGTGACAGTGGCCGGTGAACACAGAGACACAGAGAGAGGGAGTTGGTAGCCGACAATGATGGCTGGTGAACATATAGAGAGGGGGGGGGGATGCCAGTGGTCATTGGTGAACACACACACAAAGTGGCGGTGGTGATCACAGACCATAGCAGTGAACACAGAGAGAGAGAGAGAGAGAGAGAGAGAGAGAGAGAGAGAGAGAGAGAGAGAGAGAGAGAGAGAGAGAGAAGAAACATTCTAGAAGTGATTTTTTTTAATTCTCTTCTTTTTTTCTAGCGCACTTCCTTTGTGCACCAGAGAAAATTTATCATATTAGTGCCCTATATTTGGTGCCAATATAACTTACTTTTTCATGGGTGCTAAATATATTAACTCCAGTAAAAATTATCTTGTTCTGGCGTGCTAATAAAGTTATTATTTCTTGGAGTGACATGGTAGGGTATCATCTATTGATCTCATTGACCTGTAATTAAACACATCTGTATGCACACTCGTGGCGTCAATTGTTGCATGAACTCAAAGTACAAATTATAAATTACTGACTGGAAAATCTGCTGCATGCACCGATGTAGTTGAGAATTATAATTCTAGATTTGGTGTACTTTCTTTCTGTTGAGTGAGGCAGAAAAAGCGCTCTTTACCACCATCACCATTTTGACTTTCAAAAATTTGTTTAATATGGCTGCTCAGGGGTTCTATGTGGGACATTTTTTGGGTGACTAGGCTCTTAAAACCCGTATATATTCACTCTTACTGGAACATCCTTTAGGTTGATCATAATCCCAATTCAATATTTTCTCAAATTTAGATTCATATTGGATCATAGGCTGAGCAGTCAAACAACCAAGTTGGATAGTAGGGAAAAGGAAAGATGCTACCACCTCTAGGTGCATCTATCTCTGATTTATTTTGGAGACTTGGACCACAAAGATCAAAATTTGACCTGTGATTTTATTTAAAGTGAGCGTGAAAATATGCTAAAATCTCTTCATTCATTGCGATAAAAAATGGAACTTTCAAGCACTTGCGCAATTGGCCTTGGCTTGAAAAGGTTTTGCTTAAATCTCTCTCTCTCTCTTTATTTTTTGTTTTCCTTTTTGAGGTATGGCACACCACTTAGTTACCGCTGTAAAAGATAGTTGGACTGGTTAAACTTGCAACCTTAACTAACGGGTTTTGCTTAAACTTGAAGACGATGGCTACAACGAACTTAAAAAAGAATCACTTCTATGCCTTGCACATATCACATATAACAACTCCTTCCACCCAAGCTCCAAAAGAAAAGCCTTATCATCCAAGGGATACCACAATATATATATATATATATATATATATATATATATATATATATATATATATATATATATATTTTGATGCACATGAGCAAGGGATAATAAAGAAAATAAAAATACAATAAGAGAAAGGCACACACCAATTTTTACGTGGAAAACCCTTTCAAAAGAGAGGTAAAAATCACGAGGTTGAGAACAACCCAACAACAGCTCCACTATGTGATATAAAGAATGGCTACAAATTAGCATACATAATGCCTACACTCCAATAAGCGTACAAATCATCACAATAGAGAAATAATATTGCAAACAAAGCGGTAAAAGTGAAAGAATATCACCTAATAAAGAGTGATGACCTTCCCACAACAAAAGTCCTCTTTCTATTGCCCTAATCTTCACAAAAACAAGAAAACGGATTTAGAGAAGATAAAGAACAAAACACAACCAAGTTAACTTCTCTTCCTTCTTCCTCTCTCTCTCTCTCTCTCTCTCTCTCTCTCTCTCTCTCTTTTAAGAGCAACCAGACTTCATAAAAGGAAGAGAGCAACAAAAAGAGGGCCACCGTGCCCTTCTATTCCTTTTTTTACAATAAAAATATGCCCTTCTCAAAAGGGTGTTTTTTCATAGCCTTAAGTGGATCGAGTCCTCCACGTGAAGGTGACTTGATCCAACACATCTCCCACTCACCAACTATGTGGAGGACTTCAACAATTCAACGATGGAGCAACATACTTCAAGCTTTCCATGAGGCAACTCTTTGGTCATCATATCTGCACCATTATCACCAGTATGAATCTTTTCAACTTTAAGTAGATTTGCATCTAACATATCACGTATCCAATGATACCTTACATCAATGTGCTTCGACATTTTATGAAAAGTAGAATTCTTGCTAAGATGAATCACACTCTGACTGTCACAATACAAAACATGTTTTTCTTGAGTAAAACCAAGTTCCTGCATAAACTTCTTCATCCATAGTAACTCTTTACTTGCTTCTGTCACTGTAATGAATTCTGTCTTTGTAGTAGATAGTGCCACACACTTCTAAAGTCTCGACTGCCAAGACACGACACCATCTGCTGAAGTAATCAAATATCCAACTATAGACTTTCTAGAATCAACATCACCTGCCATATCTGAATTTGAATAACCTACTAAAATAGGCTTATGTACACCAAAATAAAGACACATATTGCTTGTGCCTCAAAGATATCTTAAAATCCATTCTACAATATTCCAATGCTCTTTACCAGGATTAAAAAGAAATTTGTTGACAACCCCAACTGAGTGAGATATATCTGGCCTTATACACACCATATCATGCATCAAACTGCCAACAGCTAAAGCATAAGAAATCTTTTGAATGTCTTCTTTCTCTTTATATGCAAAAGGACTTTGCTTCACGCTTAACTTGAACTGTGCTCCAAGTGGGTTACTCACCGCCTTCACCTTGTCTATGTTGAATCTTTGAAGTACTTTTTCAATATACTTCTCTTGTGATAGCCATAACTTTTTTGCATTTCTATCACGAACAATTTTCATGCCCAAAATCTGACTTGCAACTCCCAAGTCCTTCATGACAAATGATTTGTTCACTATAACAAAATCATCATTTGAGAACTTCTTAACAAATATACAATGGTCTGAAGTAGTCCTCTTGTAACCATGCTCCCCCATAAAAGACTCAAACTTCTTGTACCACTGTTTAGGAGCTTGCTTCAAACCATACAAACTCTTTATCAACCTACAAACATAGTCTTCCTTTCTTTTCTTCTCAAACCCTTCAGGTTATACCATGTATATTTCTTCCTCAAGTCACCATAGAGAAAGGCAATCTTCCCATCTATCTGCTTAATTTCTAAATCAAGACTTGCTGTAAAGCTCAAAACAACACCGATAAAAGACATTTTAACAACTGGCGAGAAGATCTCTTTAAAGTCAATACCTTTCTTTTGACTAAAGCCTTTTACAATCAACCTAGCTTTATATCATGAGTATGATGAGTTCTCATCTTGCTTTACTCTAAAAATCCAACGATTCTTCAAAGTCCTTTTACCTTTAGGAAATGGTAGAAGCTCAAAGGTACGATTGTCATAAAGAGATTGCACCTTATCCTTCATGACTTCAATCCACTTCTCTTTCTGTACATCTTGCTTAGCCTCCTCATAGCTCTCAGGCTCTCCACCATCAGTCAACAAAACATATTCATGTGCAGGATATCTAGTAGAAGGTTTTCACTCTCTAGTAGATTTACGAGGTGACTATGCAACTTGCAACTGAAGAAGAAACAACCTCATGTTGCTTAACATTATCACCATCAGACATATCTGATTTGTCAATATCTTGTTATGAATTTTCAACACTCTCATGTGTGTCATCTTCAACTAAATTTGAAAAAAATGACAAAGAAACATGTTTTTTATCAACCAAGCTGTCACTGCATTGAGATTTTTCTTTCACCACTCTCTAAATGTCTTCAATGGTCTGATCTTCAACAAAGACAACATCTCTGCTTTTGACAAGCTTCTTCTCAATAGGATCATACAACCTGCACCCAAACTCATCCTCACCATATTCCAAAAATATACATTATCGTGTTTTTGCATTCAACTTTGTTCTTTCATCCTTAGGAACATGCACAAAAGCTTTACACCTCAAAACACTCAAATGGTCATAGGAAACATCTTTTTCAAACCAAACCCTACTGGAACATCACCATCTAAAGGTGCATAAGAAGACAAGTTAATAACATGAGCTGCAGTACATAATGTTTTACCCCAAAAATGTCTTGGCAACTTTGACTCTGATAACAAGCATCTAACTCTTTCAACAAGAGTTCTATTCATTCTCTTAGCTACCACATTTAACTGGGGAGTCTTAGGAAGAGTCTTTTGATGCCTTATACTGTGCATCCTATAATATTAATCAAATGATCCCAAATACTCACCTCAATTATCAGTTTGTATGTACTTCAACTTTTCTTTGTTTATTTCCCAACAAGAGCATAAAATTGCTTGAATTCATCAAGCACTTGGTCTTTCCTCTTTAAAGAATAGACCCACAACTTTCTTAAATGATCATCAATGTAGGTCACAAAATAAAGTGCACCTCGAAGTGAACTCTCTTTCAAAGGATTACATACATCTGAGTGTATCAACTCTAAAATTTCTTCTTTCTTGATGGAGGATGACTTTTGAAAGATACTCTCTTTTGCTTTCCAACCAAGCAATGAGTACATCTCTTCAACTTCTATTTCTTCACTTCAGGAAGTAGATTCTTTTTTATCAAACATTCAATGCATTTCTCACTCATATGACTCAACCTCTTGTACCACAATTCAACTGTCTTTTCATTTTCAGTTACATTCATGACATCCTTTGAAATTGATGCCTGCAAAATATATAAATTATTGCACTTCTTTCCACGAGCCACAACCAATGAGCCTCTAGTGAGCTTCCATTGACCATCATTGAATGTATTACAAAAGCCTTCATCATCAAGTTTTCTTGCTGAAATCAAATTCAAGCGAACATCTGGAACATGCCTAATATCTTTAAGCATCAACATGGTTTCATTATTGATTTATAAATTTACATCACCAACACCAACAACCTTAGACAAACCATAATTACCCATTCTCAACACTCCAAAGTCACCCGGAGTATAAGTAGCAAAGAACTCCATGTTTGAAGTAACATAGAGAGAGACACCACTGTCTATCACTCAACTAGTATCATGACTAGTCAAATTTATCATATTATCATCATAGACAACAACCAACTTAGCTGAAGTAGTAGCGGCGACATGATCACCATTCTCATTATTCTTCTTTTCTTGCTTTTCAACTAAAAATAATATTTCTTGATGTGTGCCTTTTTCCTGCAATGATGACACTCTATATTCTTGTACCTTGATCTTGATTTGCTTCAGCTTTTATCTCTACCGTTGAACTTACTTTTCCCCTATTCTCAATGACCAATGTCTTTGATTGTGAAGAATAGCCTTGAGACTTTCTTCTCATCTCTTCATTGAGAACACCGACTTTAACAAGCTCCATAAAAATAACACTATTTGTAGCGGAGTTGGTGAATGAGACCCTAAATGTCTTCCATGAATCCGATAGAGTAGCAAGCATTCAAAGCCCTACAACTTCATCTTCAAATTTAATACCCATATGAGAAAATTGATTAATAAACCCTTGAAACTCATTCAAGTGGTTGGCTATAAAGTTTCCTTCTTTATGCTTCAGTTGCATCATTTGTCTAAGCAAATACAATTTATTGTTGCCAGTCTTCAAAGCATACAAATTTTCAAGTTTGGTCCACAATGACTTTGCATGATTCTCAAGTTGAATATGATTGTAGACATTCTCATCAACAAATTATCGAATAAAGTCATATACTTGCTCATACTCAAATTCTCACTCTTTATTACTCTTAGACTCGAGTTTTTAAGTGGCAAACACCGGAAAATGCATAGCCTTTACAAATAAAAGATCTTTCATCTTGTTATTTCATAAATTATAATTTGTGTCATTTAAACTAATAATTTGACTTGTGCTTATATCTATTCTTGAACTATGCGATGTGATACCACTGATGTTGGGAAAGAAGCGCACAAACCGAATGCACTCACTTCATAAATGAAGATGATGGCTACAATGAACCTGAAAAAGAATCACTTCTATGCCTTGCATATATCACATATAACAACTCCTTTCACCCAAGCTCCAAAATAAAACCCTTAACATTCAAGGGATACCACAATATATATATATATATATATATATATATATATATATATATATATTGATGCACACAAGCAAGGGATAATAAAAAAACTAAAAATACAATAATAGAGAGGCACACCAATTTTTACGTGAAAAACCCTCTCAAGAGAGAGATAAAAATCATGGGGTTGAGAACAACCCAATAACTACTCCACTATGTGATATAAAGAATGATTACAAATGGGTATACATAATGCCTACACTCCAATAAGCCCATAAATCATCACAATAGAGAAATAGGAAAGCAAACAAAGAGGTTAAAGTGAAAGAATATCACCTAATAAAGAGTGATGACCTTCCTACAACAAAAGCTCTCGTTCTCTTGCCCTAATCTTCACAAAAACAAAAAAAAGATTTGAAGAAGATAAAGAACAAAACGCAGCCAAGATAAACTTCCCTTCTTTCTCTCTCTCTCTCTCCTAAGAGCAACCAAACTTCACAAAAGGAAGAGAGCAACAAAAAGAGGGCCAACATGCCCTTCTATTCCTCCTTTTACAATAAAAACATGCCCCTCGCAAAAAAGTATCTTTTCATAGCCCTAAGTGGACCGAGTCCTCCACGTAAAGGTGACTCGATCCAACACTTGTATGTTTTTTTTCTTCTTTTTCCATCAATTTTCTAGTTCATTTTTTGCCATTATAAATATAAAACAATCTCATTCTATTTACTTGTAAACGCATTAACATAAATGTATATGCCATAAAACTTACAACATTTTCATGTCAAGAATAACACAATCACAAAGGTGATGTATTCATATATATTTTAGACAGGTGACAACGACGATATACAAACTGCAAACTAAAAAGGACTTTGAAGAGCAAACAAGCAACTCCATGCCTTCCATCATGTTGTTTGACAACGCTAAAACATGCAAGGAGACCGTTGTTACTAAGAAGCACAAGAATTGGCCTCACAGTTATGCACACTGTTTAGCAATTGTGAGATGGACTCCACGAGCTTCCGCACTTGTAGCAAAACTGGCTGCTGCAGCTGAAATGATACCCAAAATGCATGTATCTTAGAATGTGTTGAAGCCCATCTCACACCAATGCTTTTACAAATAGAAGACAAGAATGTGACTTTTACACATTTCATAAACGATTTTTCAAGCTCACTTGAGTAAAGGTATGGTGGTGTCTGTGTGTGTTTAATGAAACTAAATTCAACAATTAAATGAACATAGGAGCTAAAACTTAGCAGTTTCGGCTTGTGTGCATGTATCTCCTTAATTCCTTATGCAAACGAGAAAGATGAAAAAAGTGTAATCAATCAAGCAAAAGATTAAAGATAAACAAGGTAAAAGCAGTGTTCAAAATATCGGTGATATTTGAAAATATAAAAAAGGATATTTAAACCATCGGTTCTGAATAACCAAGTATCATGATATTTCCAAAATATCACGATCTTACTGTTTAGATAAAAGTATGTGCTTATAACAACGAAATATCGTTAAGATATCAGTTATGTGTTCTTTCTTATGCATGTTAAACGTTTTATTGTGTTCATTTTCAATTTATTTTTGTTGAGATTGGATGATAGAGGACAATTTTTTTGGATTTATAACCCAAAGAAATTACACCCGGCACGAAGACCTGGTCGAGCTGGCTCAGTCTGACATACCTACAGTCATCGTCGTGCTGGCAGTGTATAAAACTCGAGGCTAGGACCCCGGTCCCAGGCCTATGCTACCCATTGGCGACGCTAGAGCACATGAAAATCGGTAAAAAAAAATCAAACATCAAGGTATAGTCAGAGCAGGCAAATTGTCGTTTAAAATGTTTGGCACTAGAAAAAAATCTCCGGTTACCGGCATGTGATGTGCGTGCAGCCTTCCAACTTCTCAACGTAGAAGCTGCAGCCAGGGCACCTCCGCCATCCCTGCTCTATGGCCAAACTGATCAGCAAAATATCGCCTTTGCCTCTCTCGTCCGCGCCCAGACGCTCAAACTCCTCGCACCCAATCCCCTCGTGCCACGCCACCCCGCACCGGGCGCAGAAGAGCCTCATGCAGTGAGGGCACACCGCCATCGTAATTACCGTTTCACCCTCAGCCTCCATCAGGGCCGAGCAATCCCGATACGGGCAGTAGATCCGGTTCTCTTCCGGAATCGTCGACTCGGCGAGGATCGACAACCACCTCTGGAAGACGTCCTCTGGGAGAACATCCTGGCACCGCTCAGGATCCATGGTGGCAGTGCATCGAAACTCTGGGCACGGGACTGCCATTGCCTGCTGCCCGACCCTGGCTGAGACGTGCTGCCGGGTGCACTCGAGACAGAACCGGTGCAGGCACGGATCGTTCTGGAACGTCTCAGTCAGTTCCTTCGGCTCCATGCAGATCCCGCAGATGAATTCAGGAGGCCCGGCATCCAGCAAAGATTCGGACGCCGGGGGCAGCTGCATGCAGATCCCCTCGTGACACGCGACCCGGCACGGGGCGCAAAAGAGACTCCTGTAGTGGGGGTACTCCGCCTCTATAATTACCGTTTCACCCTCTGCCTCCATCAGGGCCGAGCAATCCCTATGCGGGCAGTAGATCCGGTTCGCTTCCGGAATCGTCGACTCGGAGAGGATCGACAACCACCTCTGGAAGACGTCCACTGGGAGAACATCCTGGCACCGCTCAGGATCCATGGTGGCAGTGCATCGAAACTCCGGGCACGGGACTGTCATTCCCTGCTGCCCGACCCTGGCTGAGACGTGCTGCCCGGTGCACTCGAGACAGAACCGGTGCAGGCACGGACCGTTCTGGAACGTCTCCGTCAGTTCCTTCGGCTCCATGCAGATCCCGCAGATGAATTCAGAAGGCCCGGCGTCCGGCAATGATTCGGACGCCGGCGGCAGCTGCAGCTGCATCTGTAGCTGGGAATCGTCCCGCACGGGCGTTGGTGGTATTTCGTTAGTTGAGGTAATGATGGAGGACATGATAACCTCCTGGAGCTGCAGCTCTTCGGCGTACATCGAGTCCGAGACGGGGAAGAGTTGGGTTTCCTCCTCCTCCCCTAGTAACATACACAAGTGAACGTCGTCCACGCAGTCGTTCACATCGGCCATCCTCTCTTACTACTACTATGCCAGAGGACTTTGCTATGGTGGCTTTTATAGCTAGGTGGTCTCTCTACTGATATCTTGAGAGAGAGATCCTAAACTCACGTTAACAGCGATGATGATGATGATGAAGAAGAAGAGAATATAAATATGAGGAGAAAGAGGAGGAGAAGGCCACTCGATACGGTTTAAAGATCAGGACTGTAAAGTAGGTCGTTTCGGTGAGGTTCGGGTGGGGACAAAGCCTTACCGGATTTTGAATCATGTCGTTCTAAATTTGATATCCAAATCTAAACTGACTTAAACAAGATAAGGCTTAGATTTAGGTTGGACTCACACAAAATAATGGGTTCTATACTTGCTAAGGTACAAACGGACGGGTAGGAATGTGATAGTCTAAACCCAAATCGGCTTCAATTGCTTTATCACAACACGTATATATATATATATATATATATATATATATATATATATATATATATATATAAACCCACTAAATGGACACTTGCTAAATGAAGATTTTAGGTGTTTTTTAAATTCTGACCACAAAAAATTGATTTATATAAGTATTTTTATTTATAGGAATCTCTTCTTGGAGCATTTCATTCCTATGCATAGATAGTTTTTTATAAGGTTTCAAAAATCAACCACCTACAATTTTCATAATTTTTTTTTGAAAAAAAAATCTATGCGGTTAAAATTATGAAAAAAACACCAAAAATCCAATAGCATGTTTCATTTTGCATCATGCCCGTTTAACATTTTCTGATTTCTCATATATATATATATACTCTAATTGTATTTATTATGAGATGTATTTAATTTATTGAAATGACTAAAATAATTTCAAAGTAATTACTTTTTGGGGTAAAAAAGTAACTTTAATTTTTTATATTTAAATTTATAAAATATTTTATTATTACTTTTTTTTTCAAAAAATATATAATGCCCAAAAAATTAACCATGCATTTTAAAAAAATGCTATTACTTTTAAGATTATTTTTTGTTATTTTCATAACTTGAATGTATTTAATGTCAAACACAACTATTTTAATGTTAGATGAACCTATATACATATCGTGAAAATCGACAACTTAGTTTTTTTTGTAAAACATTCAATTATCCTTTTTTTAAAAAAACTCATGATCCAACCATTGATTCTTAACTAATGGACCATGCTGAACACATCTGCAGGTTCATATTCACAAAAAAAAAAGTCAGAAATCCCTAGTTTGTACCCTTGTTCTCATATTCTAGCGGCCTTATATTTCAGTGATTGGTTTCTAATTCTACTGAGCAATTGGTTTTAATTTTCTGTTTTCTTCAATTTTTGGGTTCTGCTTTTTGAAATCTGACCTTATAAATGTGATTTACATGCTTAGAACTAGGCTGTTGACTGTTTGATAACCGTAGAATCTATAATCCACAGCAAATTGATTTAAAATCTCCAATTATGCAATTGCATCGGGCCTATATATTGCCCAACTGGTAATGAGGACTAGATCTGCACTTGCTGCTTATGAACAAAACCAAAACCTATCCCCAACACCCAACTACATTCCAATAAAATATTCAGCACATTTTTGAAAAAATTAATAGGTGTTTTAAGTTTTAAACCTTGGTTTGACTATTTCAGGACTTGGATTTGGACTCAAACTGGATATAGTGTTAGTACACATCAAACATCAACAGGAGTGGACTTTCAGTTTTGAGGTAAAAGGAAATAAGATGGGAGGAAGGAATCGGAGAAAAGTAGGCAAGAAGGAAAGAGGAGGAAGTGGTGAAGGAAAACAAGAGGAAAGACGATAAAGGACAAAAAAGTAGAAATAGTGCAAAAAAGAGGAGATAAAGGGGATAAAAAATGAAAAGAGAAATCAACCAAAAGAAAAAGAAAGAAATGGCAGAAGCAAATATAGTACGGAAGAACCAACGGAGGTTCCTCTTGAGCAGTTAGTGCATGTCACCTTGTGTAGGGATGTTGCAGGTTCAAAACCCAATGGAATGTATAACGGGCAAGGGTATGCCTAACCCCAGCTTGCCTTAAAAAAAAAAAAAAAATATATATATATATATATATATATATATATATATATATATATATATATATATATATATATATATATATATATATATATATATATATAGTACGGAAAAGGAGGGAAATGAAATGCTGACCACTTAAACAAAACAGAGAACTTTGCATCACATTCTTTTGTTGTATTGCTTTCATTTCTTATGTTTTAATCTTGTAAATTTCTTCCACTAAATTTAGCATTCTAAAAAAATCCCTGAAAATTTGGCACAAATCTTTTGTTTGCTAATTGCTAATAAGTAGGGATGCTTCCGCCCATCAAAGAAAAAAAATGGAAAATGACCGTACTATCTTGTAAAAATAGCACATTTTTGCAAAATACTATAAATATAACAAAATTCTTTGCATATCCAATGAAATTATTCTTGGAGAGGCAAGTTTGAGATTTAAAATTGGGAAAATAAAGCATTCGGTAGATTCGTGATTGCCGACTATCAAAAAAAAGATTCGCGATTGCACATCGTTTCTTTGGCGCTTAAGACAGGATTCTTTAAGAAAAAGAAAGAAGGGAAAAATAAAGCACTTGGGTGGTTATCTTTCTTTGTCATTGCTGAATAGATTGGCAACAAAGTGCCTGAAAAGAAGGATTTTAAAACATGAGATTTATCATGTGTTCGGAGGTTGCTTAATAGGTAAGCATCAAGGCTGCTCGGGAAAACTCTGAATCCTGTTTTGTCCACCTTTTAAGAAACTGAATGATGATTAATCGATGAGAGAGAGAGAGAGAGAGAGAGAGATCTTGATCCAGACCTAAACAACCAACCAGATCAATTCTGGATATGCATTAAACTGGGCATGTGAGAGAGAGATACCATGCAGTTCTGATAGGTTTATGAGAGGGCAATGGTCTAACAAAATCAAATTCCCTATGATACATTCCTCAAAAAATCTAATTCGTGCTGATTCTTCCTCCAACTAACAAAGAGATCTTGATGAAATTACCATACATGAAATTGAGCATAATTTTGCAAAAAAATATCTAACTTGTTTCTCGAGAAAGAAATATGAAACATGCTCGCTATCATTTGAGCTCTATTTGGGAGCCGGTGTTAGAAAAGATATATGAGTGGAGTCATGGGAGTGGATATGAAAATGAGAGAAGAGGGAGATGAGGCTGGAGTTGTCGATGTAGTTGAAAATATCCCATCTTCACTCCCAACACTATTCTCATCTCCCGTATCAGTGTTCCCAAACACCTGTATGCTGATAATTACACCCTCATTAAATACCATCTCTAACTCCCAAACAGGAGAGGGTGGTGTATGTTCACTCCCGATGATTCACTGAATCCCACGTCTGTGTTCAGGGGTCCCAAAAATCACAACGTATATAAGCACATGGGGTTCGTATTCCTGTGTATGTTGACATCACTCAACATTGGAGTCTGGTTCAGTTGCAAAGACTTAAGTACCCTTTCTTGCTATTCTTGCCATAAAAATGACGGTTTGAGAAAATGATAAAAATATCCTTCATTCAAAAAAGGAAAACAAACGGTTCAAAAAAAGGACAAACATGTCCTTCATCCAGAAAGTCGAGGATGATGTTGACTCTTCAAAGTCTACACAACGAAACGAACCTTAGTCGACGATCCGATGGTGATCCGGCAATCCGATGGTCATTCGACGAAACAAACCTGATCCATAAAAAATGTCTATTTGAACTTTTCATCGTCATCTTATTCTTCTTCTTAATTCTCCGTAAAACACTGTAAACCCCCCCCCCCCCCCCTCTCTAGAGAAGAATTCAAGGGAGGCAAAGAGTTCCCTCTAGAGAAGGCCATGAACATCAACCCTCTCACACTCTCTCCCATCTCTTTCTACTTATGTGCACATCAAACAGACGATCCTACATTGCTCCATCAAACACCGACTGACTTGCACACTGACTGTAGCATCGTTCAACTTGATGAGTTGTGGAGCCTGATTCATAGTTTTTGGCCTTACAGGAGGGGGTTTGGGGCTCCTCTCAGCGTGGGTAGCAGCATTCAACTTGATGAGTTGTGGAGCCTGATTTAGAGTTTTTGCCCTTACATGAGGGGGGTCCGGGGGCTCCCCTTCGGCGCGGGTGTCGCTGCGCGGTCAGCAGACAGGGGTCCAGGGGGGGCTGCCCCTGGCGGAGGGCTCGGGGGGCGCTGCCCCCCGGACCAATTTTTTTTGGGCCTTGTATAATTTTTTTATTTTCCTTCCCTCTTTTAACTATAAAAAAAGAGCAATAAAGCGTTTTGTTTAATCGTGGGACTCATGTTTCTTTCGGTTGTTTCTTGCTCGAGGTTTTCGTAACACCCCTTCTCACAATTTTTCTATTTTTTTTTCTGTTTCTTTCTCACGATTTTTTCAATGTCTCCCCTACATCGATTTTTAGTGTTGTCGGGTCTCCAACGAGCCCCACAATGATTTATAGTGTTGTTCGGTCTTTCAATAATTATTTGTAGTATTGTCGGGCCTTCCTACAACAATTTATAGTATTTTCGGGTCTCCAACGTGCCTCACAATGATTTATAGTGTTATTCGGCCTTCCAACAACGATTTTTAGTGTCTTCCTCAAATCACTATAGCGATTTGTACTGTTTTTGGGTCTCCAACGAGCCCCATAATGATTTATAGTGTTGTTAGATCTCACTCTAACGATTTGTAGTGTCTTCCTT
The DNA here is from genome assembly GCF_984573655.1 of Nuphar pumila. NCBI lineage: Eukaryota > Viridiplantae > Streptophyta > Magnoliopsida > Nymphaeales > Nymphaeaceae > Nuphar > Nuphar pumila. The sequence goes on from NC_143253.1 coordinate 133,187,644, forward strand.
AAATCACTATAGCGATTTGTAGTGTTATTCAGTAAGCAATTTGTTTATCACTATAAATCGCTACAGCGAGTGTCTTCCGCCAATCACTATAGCGATTTGTAGTGTCTTTCGCAAATCACTACAACGATTTATAGTGTTGTTGGATCTCAGTATAGCAAATTGCTTACTGAATAACACTACAAATCGCTATAGTGATTTGCGGAAGACACTATAAATCGCTATAGTGAGATCCAACAACACTATAAATCGTTGTGAGGCTCGTTGAAGACCCAAAAAATACTAAAAATTGCTATAATGATTTGAGGAAGACACTACAAATCGCTATTGAAAGGCCGAATAACACTATAAATCATTGTGGGACTCGTTGGAGACCCGAAAATACTATAAATCGTTGTAGGAAGGCCCGACAAAACTATAAATCGTTGTTGAAAGACCAGAAAACACTATAAATCATTGTGGGACTCATTGGAGACCCGACAACACTAAAAATCGTTGTAGAGGAGTCATTAAAAAAATTGTGGAAAATAAACAGAAAAAGAAAAATAGAAAAATTGTGAGAAGGGGTGCTATGAAAACCTCGAACAACAAACAACCGAAGGAAACATGAGCCCCACGGTTAAACAAAACGCTTTATTGCACTTTTTCGATAGTTAAAAGAGGGGAAAAAAATAAAAAAATTATACAAGGCCCCAAAAAAATTTGGTATGGGGGGGAGCCCCCGAACCACCCTCATGTAAGGGCAAAAACTCTAAATCAGGCTCCACAACTCATCAAGTTGAATGCTGCTACCCACGCTAGGAGGAGCCCCCAAACTCTCTTCTATAAGGGCAAAAACTATGAATCAGGCTCCACAACTCATCAAGTTGAACGATGCTACCCACGATGGGAGGAGCCCCCAAACCCCCCTTCTGTAAGGGCAAAAACTTTGAATCAGGCTCCACAACTCATCAAGTTGAATGATGCTATCCACGTTGGGAGGAGCCCCCAAACCCCCCTTCTGTAAGGGCAAAAACTCTGAATCAGGCTCCACAACTCATCAAGTTGAATGATGCTATCCACGCTGGGAGGAGCCCCCAAACCCTCCTCTTGTAAGGGCAAAAACTCTAAATCAAGCTCTACAACTCATCAAGTTGAATGATGCTATCGACGTTGGGAGGAGCCCCCAAACCCTCCTCATGTAAGGGTAAAAACTCTGAATCAAGCTCCACAACTCATCAAGTTGAATGATGCTACCCATGCTGAGAGGATCCCTCAGACCCCCTTCTGTAAGAGTAAAAACTCTGAATCAGACTCCACAACTCATTTTGTTGAATGATGCTACCCACGCTGGGAGGAGCCCCCAAACCCTCCTATTGTAAGGGTAAAAACTCTGAATCAGGCTCCACAACAGTCAATGTGCAGGTCAGTTGGTGTTTGATGGAGCAATGTAAGATCTTCTGCTGGATGTGCACAACAGCAAAAAGATAAGGGAGAGAGTGAGTGAGAGGGTTGATGTTCATGGCCTCCTCCAGAGGAGATTTCTTTCTCGAATAATCCTGCAGTGCAGAGACTAGGTCTTAAATAATCATCTTCGGGGCACTTAAGTCTTTACAACCACTCATTTTCTAGAATCGTCATTTTTTTTGGCACCAATGGAGGAGAGGGTACTTAAGTCTTTGCAATCGCATCAAACTCCAATGCTAATTAATGCTGACAAACATGGGGATACGAGACACACATGCTTAACTACGTGGTGCTTTTTGGGACCCCCGAGCACCCCCGAGCATGAGGTGCTCTGTTCGGGGGGGGGGGACATATAACCTTCTTCACCCAAAGAGACCCTTGATTGAATAGTTACCTCAGCTCCTTGTTTTATAAAATATCCCAGTTCAATTGGTCCTTTTCTGACATAACAAATGCACTGTTTCTTGGTTTTTTCTGGCTTGTCCACTTTTAACCAAGATTTAGTATACCCGATTTACATGATTCTGGCTAGGTCTCATATGTTTGCCTGGATGAGATTTATGTCAAACAAACTGTACTGATACTTTTCCCTGATCCAGGTCATCTCACACGCCAATACCTGGTAAGACCCGATATGAAACTTATGGGCTAAGGCATTCAAACTGTTTGGTCTTTACGTCAACCGACCCAATTTCAACTGGAGAATATTCTAAATTGAACTCATAGACAGGTCAACATTTTGGCCCTGATTGCTAGTTAGCTATGACATGGACTGGTTTGGATTTGTTAGTGTTGACATAGATAGTCGGGTAGCTGGCCCGAGATGAGTTGGGTTTGGGCTGCCTTGTGTAGCTCAAGCCTGATAACTCGGGTATGGCCTGATCTAACTATAGGGATGTAAACATGTCAGATTCAAGTAAGATATAGGCATTATCATATCTGACAAAATCGATGTCTTAATGGGAGTTGGATTTGGACTGTCTTAGAAAATAAATTATTGAAACTGAGCTCGAATCTGATTGAGAATTAAATAACCAAATCCAACCCAAGTCCAATTAAAAATCTGATTTGGATTGGATTCTTTGTTCGTGGTTATAAGAAATAACATTCCACAATTAATCGTGGTTACTGGCTGAAAGCACACACATACTCACATGATGCAATCACACACACAAAACGAGGTTTAACGTGGTTCAGCTTGTCAGGTCTACATCCATGGGAAAGTTCTCTCCTCTCACTCTCTCAATCAATTTCAAGGGAAGAGGTTCCATTAAATAATTATGAGTTACACGATTTTTTAAAACATTTTCATTGAAGGAATCTTTGACAACCAAGGATTGTTTATCTTCTTCAACCTTCTTAATGTCTTCATTATTATCTTAATTGATTTCTTTATGAGCTAAACCTTGTTCAACATGTATAGAGGTTTTCATGTGTGAGAGGTCTCTCCCAACGTGTGAGCCTAATCCATTTATGTATGGATTGGATATGGTTCCGCTGACATCTCCTCACAAGCTGAATGGGCCAACCAACCGAGCTGATGTTAATGGCTTGGTGAGGACATTTGCAATTTGATCAACCATTGAGATATAGTGAACACAAAGTTCACATTTGGTAATGCTATCCTCAACAAAGTGGACATCTATTTCAATATGCTTACTGCGATTATGAAGCACCAGATTCATCACACCAAAAGATCAAAATAGAGCTAGGAGGATGGTGAAGTTCAAGGAGGGCTAATTCAGCATCTGCGTTAGCAAGAGCTTTATATTCAGTCTTTGTGCTGGAGTGAGCAACGACATGTAGCTTACGAGAGTTTTCAGGATATCAGATTGACACCCAAAAAAATGGCAAAGCCACCAGTGGACTTCATGTAAACAGGGCAATCGGCCCAATCAGCATCAGAATAGACAGAAAGACTGGAATAGGAGGAACTCGAAATGAGAAGACTCATATCTAAAGCGTACTTGATGTATCACATAATTTGTTTGACAGCAGTCCAATGCTCTTCCTTACGACAATGCATAAACTGGCACACTTTATTGACTAAAAAGTACAAATCTGGGCGTGTAAGAGTAGCATATTGCAAGGTATCAACCATATTGCGATAAAGAGTGGGATCACCAAAGTCAGGGTCAGAACGAGCAGAGAGCTGTGAATTGACCGAAAGAAGCGTGGATACTAGTTTTGGCCCAAGCATATTGTTCTTTTGAAGAAGCTCTATGAGACCTTTTTCTTTGAGAAAGAAATAAGTCATCTTTTATCCTGTGAGATGTGAATACTCAGAAAATAATGTAAGGGCCCGAGATTTTTTATAGCAAATCGATGACTCAAAGTACGAAAGAGATCCTGAAGCATCATTATAGAGATCCCTATTAAGATAATGCCATCTACATAGATCAAGGGATGTATAAGAATTGATGAGTGACTATAAATGAAGAGAGAGTGGGTGGTGTATGTTCCCCCCGATGATTCACTGAATCCCACGTCTGTGTTCGGGGCTTTGAATGAGCACCACGTATACAAGCACATGGGGCTCGGACCCCCGAACATGAGATGTAGCTAACTGCGGGGGGGGGGGGGGGGGGGGGACATATAACCTGCTTTGAGAGATGGGTCCGAGCAAGATGCGGTGAAGCCAAACTCCAGGAAAATTGTGCTAAGGCACTAGAACCAAGCCCGAAGAGCTTGTTTAAGACCATATGTAATGCCTTCGATTTATAACTCAATTTTTAGTGTATATATTTTTTTTAATGTAAGGCTTTATCAATGGCATTGCTCCTATAACAACTGCAATTTTTTTGGGATTTCAAATAAGTTATTTTACATAATAAAACTAAGTATCATTAGTTGTTATTATTGAATTATTTATCATTAATATTATGATATTTATTAAAGTATTGGATCTCAGATATATAGAAATTATACTTAATAAAGATAAATCTCCAAACCTTACCCTAAAGAAAGTAGATGGTATAACCTTAAGTAATTTTGATTGTGTTTGGGAACAAAAGGTTTTTCAGATTCTTCACTCACTCTTAGGTTTTTGAGGAGGCCGAGACTATCAAACATTTCCTAAGTAATAGATCCCCCAACTACTGAGCTAGTTCAGGATGCATCCTATATCGTTTCTTCTTAATAGGGATTTCTTTCGGTTATTGACCACCCATTTTAAGTCTACTTAGCCAGGCACCCAGGTTAAAATACTTGAGAATAATACACCCTCGAATACTTCAACTGTATGCAATGTTGTACTTCCCCATGTATCAGGGTGGATAGTAAATATCGAAACAAAGAACTCTGAATCACACAATTTGAGATGAAAACATGCCCTTATAGTTCTTTTCTATGTTTTGGTCTTACCTTTTTGTGGAATAACTCCGGACCTAGCTATGGTTGAATTGTTGCATTTGAGTTGTACAACTAGACCTAAATTATGACATTTAAATATATTTTAATATTATAAGTTACTTGGAATTGGTATGTACCTATCAGGTTGTCACAAGTCTGACCCATTTTATGGGTCAAATTATTGAAAGCAACACAGTTTGAGGTATGACGTGCCACTTACAGATAACTGGACAGGTTAGACATGCAACCTTAACTAATGGGTCTTGCGTTCAAACTCGTTGAAAGCAAGAGTAGCTTGACTATCCAAAAAGACACAATAGAAAAAAATGAAAAACGGTCTTAAAAGCCAAAGCAACATGTGCTTGTATTTTTTTCTTCTTTTTTCCATCAATTTTCTAGTTGATTTTATGCCAATAGAAATATAAAACAACCTCTTTCTATTTACTTGTAAACGCATTAACGTAAATGTATATGACAAAAAACTTTCAACATTTTCATGTCAAGAATAACACAATTACAAAGGTGACAACCACGATATAGAAACCACAAACTAAAAAGGATTTTGAAGTGCAAACAAGCAAAACTCCATGCCGCCCATCATGTAGCTTGACAACGCTAAAACATTTAAGGAGACCGTTGCTATTAAGAAGGACAAGAATTGGCTTCACAGTTTATGCACACTGTTTTAGCAATTGTGAGATGGACTCCACGAGCTTCCGCACTTGTAGCAAAACTGGCTGCTGCAGCTGAAATGATACCCAAAATGCATGTATCTTAGAATGTGTTGAAGCCCATCTCACACCAATGCTTTTACAAATAGAAGACAAGAATGTGACTTTTACAAATTTCATAAACGATCTTTCAAGCTCACTCGAGTAAAGTATATATGGTGGTGTGTGTGCGTGTTTAATGCAACTAAATTCAACAATTAAATGAACATCGGAGCTAAAACTTAGCAATTTCTCCTTAATTCCTTGTGCAAACGAGAAAGATGAAAAAAGTGTAATCAATCAAGCAAAAGATTAAAGATAAACAAGGCAAAAGTAGGGATGGCAGTGGGGCGGGGTGGGGCGGGGGACGAGGTTTCCACCCCCGCCCCGCCTCAAAATTTTATCCTCCACCCCGCCCCGCCTCCGCGGTGGGGATGGATTTTATCCTCCACCCCCGCCTTCATCCCCGTTTCATGTCCTCCACCCCCGCCCCGTCCCCGTCCCCGCCCCATCCCCGTTTCCGCCTTCATCCCCGTTTCATGTCCACCACGATCGACGCAGTCTGCGCCCGGTATGCCTCCTCGAAGGCGGAGTTGAACCGCCTGAAAGCCCGCCTCGCGCTTTCGGCATCGATCACCACCGGCATCTCCGCCATGGCCGCCACGACCTCGCTCCACGCCATGCGCTCATAGTTAGCGACGTACTGCCGAAGCTTCTTGGTGTGCATTCGCACCCAAGCGTCGCCGAGGACGAGTCGAAGATCGGAGCTCTGCACCTTAACGATGATGTACTGAAGATTGTTCGTAAGGAAGAGGTAAGAGAGGGGTACGTCTCGGTAGAGCTCCGCCCTCCCGTCGAGCTTGCAGAGGAGGCTGAGTATGAGGGTGGAGGCCTCCCCCTGCGACGGCCAACGGTGGTCGGCGACGGCCCGGCTACAATGATAATGCGGATGGGGAAGGGGAAGAGGCGACGGGGCGGAGTTAGGGTTAGTAAACAGTAAAAATATAAAGGGTTCGGGGCGGGGATGGGGCGGGTCCGGGACGGGGATGGGGCGGGGCGGGGCGGGGCGGGGCCGGGACGGGGATGGGCCGGGGCCGGGATGGGCCGGGGCGGGGATGGGGCGGGGCAGGGGAACGTGCCAGTCCATCCCCGCCTCCACCCCCGAACGAGGATGGATTTTAACCTTCGTCCCCGCCTCCATCCCCGTTTCATACCCTTCATCCCCGGTCCAAACGGGGTGAGGCAGGGCGGGGCCCCGCTTTCCCCCGGTCCACTGCCATCCCTAGGCAAAAGCAGTGTTCAAAATATCGATGATATTTGAAAAATATAAAAAAGGATATTTTAACCATCGGTTCTGAATAGCCAAGTATCATGATATTTCCAAAATATCACGATCTTACTGTTTTGATAAAAGTATGTGCTTATAACAACGAAACATAGTTAAGATATCAGTTGTGTTCTTTCTTATGCATGTTATTTAATGTTTTATTTTGTGCATTTTCAATTTATTTTTGTTGAGATTGGATGATAGAGGACAATTTTTGTGGATTTATAACCCAAAGAAACTGCACCCGGCAGGAAGACCTGGCTGCGCTGGCTCAGCCTGGCATACCTACACTCATCCTGCTGGCAGTGTAAAACTCCGAGGCTAGGACCTCTGTCCCCAGGGCCTATGCTACGCATTGGCGACCATAGAGCACATGAAAATAGGGAAAAAAAATCAAACATCAAGGTATAGTCAGAGAAGGCAAATTGTCGTTTAAAATGTTTGGCACTAGGAAAAAAATCTCCGGTTACCGGCATGCGATGTGCATGCAGCCTTCCAACTTCTCAACATAGAAGCTGCAGCCAGGGCACCTCCGCCAGCCCTGCTCTCTGGCCAAACTGATCAGCAAAATATCGCCTTTGCCTCTCTCGTCTGCGCCCAGACGCTCAAACTCCTCGCACCCAATCCCCTCGTGCCACGCGACCCCGCACCGGGCGCAGAAGAGCCTCATGCAGTGAGGGCACACGGCCATCATAATTACTGTTTCACCCTCAGCCTCCATCAGGGCCGAGCAATCCCGATACGGGCAGTAGATCCGGTTCTTTTCCGGAATCGTCGACTCGGCGAGGATCGACAACCACCTCTGGAAGACGTCCTCCGGGAGAAAATCCTGGCACCGCTCAGGATCCATGGTGGCAGTGCATCGAAACTCTGGGCACGTGACTGTCATTTCGTGTTGCCCGAGTCTGGCTGAGACGTGCTCCTCGGTGCACTCGAGACAGAACCGGTGCAGGCACGAACCGTTCTGGAATGTCTCCGTCAGTTCCTTCGGCTCCATGCAGATCCCAAAGATGAATTTAGAAGGCCTGGCGTCCGGCAAAGATTCGGATGCCGACGACAGCTGCATCTGCAACTGGTAATCGTCCCGCACGGGCGTTGGTGGTATTTCGGCAGTTGAGATAATGATGGAGGACATGATGACCTCTTGGAGCTGCAGCTCTTCGGTGTACTACGAGTCCGAGACGGGGAAGACTTGGGCTTCCTCCTCCTCCCCTAGTAACATATACAGGTAAACACAAAGCAAGTTATATGTCCCCCCCCCCCCCGAACAGGGCAGTTAGCTACATCTCATGTTCGGGGGTCCCAAAGAGCACCACGTATGTAAGCATGTGTGTCTCGTATCCCCATGTTTGTCAGCATTAATTAACATTGGAGTTTGATGCGATTGCAAAGACTTAAGTACCCTCTCCTCCATTGGTGCAAAAAAAAATGACGATTCTTGAAAATGAGTGGTTGTAAAGACTTAAGTGCCCCAAAGATGATTATTTAAGACCCAGTCTCTGCACTGCAGGATTATCTGAGAAAGAAATCTCCCCTGGAGGAGGCCATGAACATCAACCCTCTCACACTCTCTGTCTCCCTTCTCTTTCTGCTTCTATGCATATCCAACAGAAGAACTTACATTGCTCCATCAAGCACCGGCTAACCTGCACATTGACTGTTGTGGAGCCTGATTCAGAGATTTTACCCTTACAGGAGGAAGGTTTGGGGCTCCTCCCAGCGTGGGTAGCATCATTCAACTAAATGAGTTGTAGATCCGGATTCAGAGTTTTTACCCTTATAGGAGAAGGGTTTGGGGGCTCCTCCCAGCGTGGGTAGCATTATTCAACTTGATTCGTTGTGGAGCCTGATTCAGAGTTTTTGCCCTTACAGAAGAGGGGTCTGGGGGCTCCTCCCAACGTGGGTAGCATCATTCAACTTGAAGAGTTGTGGAGTTTGATTCAGAGTTTTTACCCTTACAGAAAGGGGGGTCTGAGGGCTCCTCCCAGCGTGGGTAGCATCATTCAACTTGATGAGTTGTGGAGTCTGATTCAGAGTTTTTGCCCTTATAGGAGGAGGGTTTAGGGGCTCCTCCCAGCGTAGATAGCATCGTTCAACTTGATTCATTGTGGAGCTTGATTTAGAGTTTTTGCCCTTATAGGAGGAGGGTTTGGGGGCTCCTTCCAGAGTGGGTAGCATCATTCAACTTGATTCGTTGTGGAGCCTGATTTAGAGTTTTTGCCCTTACAGGAGAGGGGTCCAGGGGCTCCCCCCGTCACGGGTCCCGGGTGTCGTGGTCAAAAAATGCACAGAGTATCGTGGTGAGAAAAACATATTTTTGTTCCAAGTAAGGTTGGAAGAAATCAATGGAAAATCCAACAAGGAGCATGTCAGAATCAAGATGTGGATGTCAAGCGAGAATGGTGTTGTGTAACTCAAATAACACAAAATAATAAGGGTATGTTTTTTAGTTAAAATGAGGAGTGAAATGACAACAAAAATCGCTGAAAATTTACAGAAATAAACTAGACTCAATAACGAAGACACCACTTTTTACGGATTTGAAATATGACCTTCGATTAGGGAGATATGACCCTGACAAGTTGGTTTTAATTCGGGTAGCGATTTACAGCGCTTTGCTTACTGAATAACACTACAAATCGCTATAACGATTTGCGGAAGACACTACAAATCACTATAGCGATTTGCAAAAGACACTAAAAATCGCTATAGCAATTTACGGAAGACACTACAAATCGCTATAGCGATTTGCGATTTGTAGTGTCTTCCGCAAATCGCTATAGCGATTTGTAGTTTCTTCCGCAAATCACTATAGTGTTTCGTTGGAGACCCGAAAATACTACAAATTGCTGTAGGAAAGCCCAATAATACTACAAATCGTTGTTAGAAGGCCCAAAAAAAATTTGGTCCAGAGGGTGCTGCCCCCCGATTCCCCCGCTAGGGGCGGCCCCCCCTGGACCCCCGTCCGCTGACCGCGCAGCGGGATCCGCGCCGGAGGGGAGCCCCCGGACCCCCCTTCTGTAAGGGCAAAAACTCTAAATCAAGCACATAAGTAGAGAGAGAAGGGAGAGAGAGTGAGAGGGTTGGTGTTCATGGCCTTCTCCAGGGGGAACTCTTTACTTCCCTTGATTTCTTCTCTAGAGAGAGAGAGAGGGTTTTACAGTGTTTTACGAAGAAGGAAGAAGAAGAAGAAGAAGATGGCGATGGAGCAATGTAGGATCGTCTGTTGGATGTGCACAGAAGTAGAGAGAGAAGGGAGAGAGAGTGAGAGGGTTGATGTTCATGGCCTTCTCCAAGAAGAACTCTTTGCCTCCCTTGATTTCTTCTCTAAAGAGAGAGAGGGTTTTACAGTGTTTTACGGAGAAATAAGAAGAAGACTTTGAAGAGTCAACATCATCCTCAACTTTCTGGATGAAGGACATGTTTATCCTTTTTTTGAACAGAGAAAGAAGAAGAAGACTTTGAAGAGTCAACATCATCCTCGACTTTCTGGATGGAGGACATGTTTGTCCTTTTTTTGAACAGAGAAAGAAAAAGAAGACTTTGAAGAGTCAACATCATCCTCGACTTTCTGGATGGAAGACATGTTTGTCCTTTTTTTGAACTGTTTGTTTTTTCTTTTTTGAATGAAGGGCATTTTTGTCATTTTTTCAAACCATCACTTTATGAGAAGAATAGCAAGAAAGGGTACTTAAGTCTTTGTAACAACACCAGAGTCCGATGCAAAGTTATGTCAACATACACGGGAATACGAGCCTCATGTGCTTGTATACGTGGTGCTCATTCAAAGCCCCGAACACAGACGTGGGATTCAGTGAATCATCGGGGGCGAACATACACCACCCTCTCACGTAGTCGTTCACATCGGCCATCCTTTCGCCTCTTGTGCTCTCTTACTACTACTATGCGAGAGGACTTTGCTATGGTGGCTTTTATAGCCAGGTGGTCTCTCTACTGAGAGAGAGAGAGAGAGAGAGAGAGAGAGAGAGAGAGAGAGAGAGAGAGAGAGATCCTAAACTCTCATTAACAGCGATGATGATGATGATGAAGAAGAAGAAGAAGAGTATAAATATGAGAAAGAGGAGGAGAAGGCCACTCGATACGGTTTCAAGATCTGGACTGTAAAGTAGGTGGGTTCGGTTCGGTTCAGGTGGGGACAAAGCCTTACCGGATTTTGAATCATGTCGTTCTAAATTTGATATCCAAATCTAAACTGACTTAAACAAGATAAGGCTTAGATTTAGGTTGGTGTACACAAAATAATGGGTTCTATACTTGCTAAGGTACAAACGGACGAGCAGGAATCTGGTAGTCTAAACCCAAATCGGCTTCAATTGCTTTATCAAAACACATATGTATATATATGAAAAATGGGAACCCACTAAATGGACAACTTGCTAAATGAAGATTTTAGGTGTTTTTTAAATTCTGACCATAAAAAATTGATTTATATAAGTATTTTTTATAGGAATCTCTTCTTGGAGCATTTCATTCCTATGCATAGTTTTTTATAAGGTTTCAAAAATCAACCACCTACAATTTTCATAAACCTTTTGAAAACATATCTATGGGGTTAAAATTTTGAAAAAAACACCAAAAATCCAATAGCATGTTTCATTTTGCATCATGCCCATTTAACATTTTCTCATTATATATATATATATATATATATACTCTAATTGTATTTTGTACCCTTGTTCTCATATTCTAGCGGCCTTATATTCTTTATGTATATAAGTGATTGGTTCCTTCTGCTGAGCAATTGGTTTTAATTTTGTGCTTTCTTCAATTTTTGGATTCTGTTTTTGAAATCTGACCTTATAAATGTGATTTACATGCTTAGAACTAGGTTGATGACTGCAAGGTTGTTAAATGCGATGAGGCGAAGCGAGGCGTTGAGCATGTTATGAAGCGAGGCGTAAGCCTCGAGGCATTGAAGCGTAAGTTTCATGACCAGAATAATAAAATCTATAATATTAATAAAATAATGAAATAAGAAGTGAAAATGAGTTATGCATACAATTAGTTCACAGAAGTGAATTACATAATAAAACTGCACTAGATCAATTTCATATAATTAAATAGAAAAATGCATAGGCAGCAAAAAGCACTGTCAAACATGGATCATTAGCAAATGATATAGCATGGTACAACAGAACTGCATATCAGCCAATCATATAGAATTTTGCCTATGTGATGCTAGCAACATAACAACATCTGAGATTGCAGACAGTTTGAGATAAATAGGATCTAGAAGAATATATGCTGGTTCTCAGCACATAAGTGGTGGTATTTAGTACAGCTATCTCAGATAGGACATAGTAGGTAAAACTAATACTCAATTAAATTAAAAAGAAAAATACTATTATTAGCAGCAGAACAGAAATTTTAAGTAAAGAACAGTGGCTAAAGTACAAGTTTGGAAACAAAAGTTGACTACTAACCTTCTGGCGCCTTGCTCTGGTCTCATGATCAAGCTTAGATCTAGGACCTTTTGAGGCCATATTGCAAACAACTATATCAAGATACAATCCTGCCATTTTGTAGCATTAAGTGGCACCACAGGTTAGGAATGAATTTGTAATTCAAGTTATAAGCTTTGATGTTTCATTGCACTATGACATTAAATTACCTTTATAATATTTTTGTATAGAATTACCTTTTCCCCTACTCCCTCTCTCTTAACGCCTGCCCACCACTCTCATTTTTTCTTTTCCTTTTCAGCTGCCACCATCACCACCATTACCAGCCACCTCTTAATTTGTCTCTTGCTGCCACTGCAACCTTTGAAATGAAGTATGCGGAATTACAAGAACAAAGTGCAAAAGCACAAAACAAGCCCAAGAGTGGACAATTACAAAGGCACAATACTGTTAAAATATGTAATCTCATCTGCAACCAGAACTCATTAGAAAATTATCATTAAGATACGAGAAACAAAATCTGTATAAAAGTAAAGGCCATGATTGTCGTGTAACCTATCCATTTTCAAGATTAAAGCACCATCCTCAAGATTAAGTTAGACTAATAGTGCAAGATAAAACCAGTTATATCTACAATCATGAAAACATATTGAATACATGTGGGGCCATCTCCAAATTGACATGTTTTAGAAATACCTTCTATGCACAAATTTTTTCAACAAAATTGTCATAAGCCTTAAACAATATCAAATATTTTCAACAAAATTGTCTTCACTAGGACTAGATAGCTCATCTTCATTTGAATCATCCATATATGGGATAGTTTCTTCTTCATCTTCAATTTCTTCATTATTCGCTCTCTCATTTTCTGAATCTTCTACTTGTTTTCTTTTACCTTCATTCCAAAATATTAACAAAATTAATAATTAAATTTAAAAAAGTATAAGATTTATAAAATACAAGACATACCTTTATTAGCATGCATCTTGTTTGAAGATGGATCTTTTTTATGTTTCTTAGTTGAGCTTGGTGAAGTCTCAAAAGGAGTAACATCTATATCATCCAAATTAAAAGCTGGATCCAACCAAGAATCTTCTAATGCATCTTGTGGCAAAACTGGATCTTTTTTTTCTATAATCCACTCATCATCAGAATCAATATTTTCAAGACACAAAGGATCCTCAACTGTCTTCCTTCTTATATCTCTTTCTTTCAATTTCATATTGTACATGATAAACACCAAAGCATTGAGTTTTTCTTGCTCAAGGCGATTTCGCCTTTTTGTATGTACCTATAAATTAAAAATTTATATAATTACAAATTTGCAATATATTATGCAACAATGAACAATCAATAATATGAAAATATCTATATTTACCAAAGAAAAAGTGCTCCAATTACGCTCACATCCTGATGCACTATATGTGAGATTCGACACTCGCATTGCAAAGTTTTTCAATTCTTTTGTTTCATCACCAAATGTATTCCACCAATCAGCTGAGAAAATAAAATAAAAAAGAATGTTAGTAAGAAAAAAATTAGATCAATTAGAATTGAAATTAAGACAATATAAAGAAAAATACATACCTGGATTTTTTCTCTTTCTTGTGCCAATTGCCTCTGGTCTACCAAACAAACCAATCACATTTTCATATGTATCAAGCTGAATCAAAATCTCACAACGTTCTTCTATATTGGGCACCATCTTTTCTAAACATTCCATAAACCCAATTTTAACTTTTTTATCTTTTACACAATCATCATCATAATGAAAGTGTGGGTTTAGAAAATACCCTGCAGAATGTAAGCAGTGATGCATTTGATTATCCCACCTCTTGTCAATAATATCCCAAATGTCTATATAGTTGCTCTTATCATTGCCTACATTATGAGCTATTTCTTCCTTTGCCTTTCTCATATCATTAAACAAAAATCCCATAACTGGTTTATCATCTGAATCAACCCTTCTCAATACTTTCACTAAAGGTAACGTGACTTTAATGATATAAACAATTGCTTTCCAAAAATTTCTATCTTCAGTGACAATGTATGTTACTTCTTTACCTTTTGAATTTTTTATATAATACTCACTATCTTGAAATTCTGGAGATAAGAACATATTCTTTAATGCATTTTTGTTTACACCAATACTTTGAAGAGTAAGATAAGAAGTTGCAAAACGAGTAATAGCTGGCCGTAAGAGCTCTTTACCATTTGTATATTTTCTCATCAAATTTAAAATCCATGCATGTCCATATATAAATGTAGTTACAATCTTTGCTTTTTCCAATACTCGTTTATGCAAATGTATCTTGCCAATGTCTTCAAGTATCAAATCTATACAATGTGCTGCACAAGGTGTCCAAAAAATATGTTGAAAAACTTCAATATCTTTTAACTTCAAACCTGCAGCCTTGTAATTTGCTGCATTATGTGTAACTACTTGTACTACATTGTGTTCTCCGACGTCTTTAATAACTTCACTAAATAACTTTACCAAATTATCAACTGTCTTTCTTATTCCACTAATATCACAAGACTTCAAAAAGACTGTACCTGAAGGATTGTTCACAAGAAAATTAATCAAATTTTTACTTTTACCATCTGTCCAACCATCTGCCATTATAGTACAACCAGTTCTTGCCCATGTCTTTTTGTAGTCCTCCAACATAATTTGAGTTTTATCCACTTCATCTTTTAAAATCCAAGTTCTCATCTCATGATAACTTGGTGGTTTAAATCATCGACCATAATTAGCAATAGCTTCACACATGGATTCAAAATATCGACTATTGCACAAATTAAATGATAACACATTGGAAAAAAGAATCGCCCAATAGCATAACATACTTCCTTTCTTTCTTCTCTTTTAAATGCATTATTTATCGTTGTCTGACGAGCTTCTGAACTCACAAATTGATCCATAGGGCCTCTTGTTTGTGAACTTCCAACTCTACTAGTAGTTGGAGAAGAAAGTTCACCACTCATCAGTCCTTGAGTAAAGCTTTCATTCATACCACTTTGTAATATATATTTTTTCTTGTTGTTTTTCTTCTTTCTTCTTTTGCAAGTATTTTGCAAAAAATTGTGTCACCTCATTTGGTGCATGATCACATGGTTTAGCACCCTTGTGACTTCCAGCTAGATGCTCTTTTATTCTTGCTACACCATCTTTATAAACTACCTTACAATACATACATACCAAATTTCCTCTTTTTTCCTTATCATTCAAATCTTCTTCAAAACAATGCTTCCAAGCTGGATCTGTCCTTTTCATTTTTTTTAAGATAAACAACCACCTGCACAAATTTAGATTTTTTTTTAAAACAGTACAATCCATAATCAAGAAAACATATATTTAAGTCAACTTAATAATCAAGTAAAGCAACAAAAGTTTTTAAGTCAACTTAATAATCAAGTAAAGCAACAAAAGTCCATGTTCTACGTAGCAGGGAGCAACATAAGACTATGATAGGTGCAGGCCAGCGCACCAATATCCTGAGGGTAGAATTTCGGTCTTGTGACACTCGTGACAATCAGGATAGCATAGTCAACTAGAGAAGCAACTATGGTTGAGGCACTCCAAATTATGGTTTTATCGACCAAACAAAATGTAAGACAGACCATATAGAAGACTAAATATGGCCAAATGTAGATTATCTGAATCTCCTATCTTCATGTCATGCAACTATATTTGTGTGTTTCTCCTACTAAGCAGATTACTAGCCAAAGACTTTTGAATTAAAGAATTCGGTAAATCAGATACCATCAGTGGCACCAAGTACACCCAAGATTTGCTCGGTTGATGCATCTGGTTGTTGTCTGTTCTGGCTCCAACCTACCCACCTGTGTCTACACATTTACCACTGAACTTAGGTGGTAGTTTCATAATCACCATAGTTTCTAGAGTCTTTCATAGAAGGATATGCATGATTGTGCTTAAAAGACTTCTATAGAATGTGTCTCGGTAGGAATTACAACTAACATCAGACATGGAAAGACAAAAAACAGAAACTTATTCAATGTAGGCAAAGAACCAGCAAAAACAAACCACTGCAGAACGAAGGTAACATAATAAGAAGTTAAAGACTTATGGCCACCAAAATAGGTAAGACCTCTCATTTGAAATATGCAAAAGGCTACTACAGCCTCAAGTTATACAATATTGTGTAGGCTTAAGATTTGGAACACCCTTGCAGGAACAACTTAAAGGTGAAGGCTTCAGATTGGACATCTACATATACAACTGAAGGCATCTTGCATATGAGGTCCTGAGTGAGCCTTTCATTTGAGGAATACCGAGACCTTATGCTCAAAAAGTTCCTCTGACAATGGGATTTAGCATGACAGAGAAAATTGGCAGACAGACTTTCACTAAGATGGGTGCTGAGCCCATATGTCCATCATGTATATAACAATCCCATTTTTGCCCATAATAACTCATTCATCTTATGTCGTATAGCTGAATTCTAAAAATTTAAAATCAGAGTGCATACTAACCCATGACTGTGACCTTTATCTGCCAAAATATACTTAGTCAATATGCTAAAATTACTAGAAGACACACAAAGGAGAGTAAAGAAAATCAGGAGCACACAGAAGCTCTTAAGTGAATGAAAAGCATGACAAGAGTGGATGTGAACAGAAGCATGAAGCATTTAATATTTATGTCTTTGAAAAGGAAACTTTTCTACTTATATACTATATGTTTTTCTAAGCTATGATAAATCTTGTACAGAGTCAAACTGACATGGATCAGCTTGGTAAAATATTTGCAGTATTTGGCACTCCAAGTCTTTCTCAGTGGCAGGACATGACTTTCCTTCCTGACTATATTGAATATCAACATGTTCCTGCTAAACCATTACGTGTATTATTCCCAATGGCAAGTGAAGATGCACTGGATTTGCTTTCTAAGATGTTCTTATGATCCAAAAGCTAGAATTTCTGCACAGAAGGCACTGGAGCATAGGTGCATATTGGTCTAATTTATGTCATATATGTGACATTTTTATTAATAAAGATTTCTAAAATATGTGTTGTTCTATTGGCCAATAGGTACTTTTCCTGTGTTCCTTTGCCTACAAAACCAGCAGATCCAGCACTGCTTCCCAGACCTGCTAGTAAGGTTGAGACTCGTAATCCTTCAATATCTGCAAAGAGAAATTCCCCAAGTCATCTTGTATTATCACCACCCAATAAGGTGAGGCGAGTAAGTATTCCACCTGAAGGTCATGCAGGTAATCCCCATGCCTTGGGGGTGGTTGAGAAGCATGTTAAGGAGGCACCAAATCTACCTACGGGAATTCCAATGTCAATAGACACAAATGAGGGTTTTGGTTCAAACTGTGCAAAACAAACAACTGAAGAGCGCTGAAGTAAAGATTCATTAAAAAATTTTGACTGGAATCAAGAAAAGGTTTAACTAATAAAAAAGTTCAAAGAGATTGTATTACTCACACGAGGAAGGAGGCAGCGTCGGCTCCCCTGTGAGGCGTGGATGCAAGGTAGTCGGCGCTGGGAGCGAGAGACGAGGAGAGGAGAGGAGGAGGCAGGTGCAGGCTGACAAAGCCCTCCCTCCCCTGTGCGATTTTTACAGAGGGTTGGGGGAGGCAGGAAAAGGGAAATGAGGGGATGCGGCGGGTGGGGGGGGAGGGGATGAAGGTTTAAAGCATTAAAAGAAAGAGAGAAACCCTTTCGTAATCCTATTTTTGGGGGTATGAGGCGTACGCCTTATAATCGAAGCGGAACTCGAAGCGAGGCGCACGCTTCACTCATGTGAAGTGTGCGCTTCGAACCCACAAACGCTTCATCTAGCGCTTCAGTATTTTTTTTTGCGCTTCGCCTCTAAGGCGTACGCCTCAAGTACTGAGGCGTACGCCTCTCACAACACTGCATGACTGTTTGATAACCGTAGAATCTATAATCCACAACAAATAGATTTAAAATCTCCAATTATGCAATTGCATCGGGCATATATATTGCCCAACTGGTAATGAGGACTTGATCTGCACTTGTGATTATGAACCAAACCAAAACCTATCCCCAACACCCAACTACATTCCAATAAAATATTCAGCACATTTTTTGGAAAAATTAATAGGTGTTTAACCTTGGTTTGACTATTTCAGGACTTGGATTTGGACTCAAACTGGATATGGTGTTAGTACACATCAACAGGAGTAGACTTCCAGTTTTGAGGTAAAAGGAAATAAGATGGAAGGAATCGGGGAAGAGTAGGCAAGAAGGAAACATCAACAGGAGAGGAATCCAGTTTTTAACGAAAAAGGCACTAAGATGGGAGGAAGGAATCGGGGAAAGAGTAGGCAAGAAGGAAAGAGGAGGAAGTGGTGAAGGAAAACAAGAGGAAAGACGATAAAGGACAAAAATTAGAAATAATGGAAACAGGAGAAGAGATAAAGGAGATAAAAAATGAAAAGAGGAATCAGATAGAAATGACAGAAGCAAATATAGTACGGAAGAACCAACGGAGGTTCCTCTTGAGCAGTTAGTGCATGTCACCTTGTGTTGGGATGGTGCAGGTTCAAAACCCAACATGTATATCCGGGGCAAGGTTTTGCCTAACCCCAGCTTGCCTTTCAAAAAAGACATATATATATATATATATATATATATATATATATATATATATAGTACGGAAAAGGAGGGAAATGAAATGCTGACCGCTCAAAGAAAAAAAAAATGGAAAATGACCGTACTATCTTATAAAAATAGCATATTTTTGCAAAATACTATAAATCTACCAAGAATCTTTACATATCCAAAATCACTAATTCTGAAAGTTTTAAGACTATTTTACTCTGGAAGATTTCTTGGAGAGGCAAGTTTGAGATTTAAAATTGGGAAAATAAAACATTCGGTAGATTCGTGATTGCTGACTATCAAAAAAAAGATTCGCCATTGCGCATCGTTTCTTTGGAGCTTAAGACAGGATTCTTTAAGAAAAAGAACGAAGGGAAAAATAAAGCACTTGGGTGGTTATCTTCTTTGTCATTGCTGAATAGATTGGCAACAAAGGGCCTGAAAAGAAGGATTTTAAAACATGAGATTTATCATGTGTAGCTTATATCTTGCGCAGTGGTTGCTCAATAGGTAAGCATCAACGCCGCTCCGAAAAACCCTAAATCCTGTTTTTGTCCATCTTTTAACAAACTAAATGATGATTAATCGATGAGAGAGAGATCTTGATCCAGACCTAGACAACCAACCAGATCAATTATTGATATGCATTAAACTGGGTATGTGAGAGAGAGACCACGCAGTTCTGATAGGTTTATGAGAGGGCAATGGTCTAACCAAATCAAATTCCCTATGAAACATTCCTCAAAAAATCTAATTTGTGCTGATTCTTCCTCCAACTAACAAAGTGACCTTGATGGAATTACCACACATGAAATTGAGCATAATTTGCAAAAAAATATCTAACTTGTGTCTCGAGAAGAGATATGGAACATGCTCACTATCGTTTGAGCTCTATTTAGGAGCCAGTGTTAGAGAAGAGATGAGTGGGGTAATGAGAGTGGATATGAAAATGGGAAATGAGACTGGGGTTGTCAGCAACATCCTTGTGACTATGTAGTTGAAAATAGCCCATCTTCACTCTCAACACTATTTTCATCTGTTCCCAACCATCTGTAAGGACAATTACACCCTCATTAAATACCATCTCTGGCTCCCAAATAGACCTTTGTGGCTCCCAAACAGCCCTTTGATTGAATAGTTACCTCAGCTCCTTGCTTTATAAAATCCTCAGTTCAAACAAATGAAGTGTTTCTTGTTTTTTGGGAAAGAAATAAGCCATCCTTATCTTGTGAGACCTGAATACCCAGAAAATAATGTAAGAGCCCGAGATCCTTTATAGCAAATCGATGACTCAAAGTGCAAAAGAAATTCTAAAGCATCACTATAGAGATCCCTATTAAGATAATACCATCTACATAGATCAAGAGATACCTAAGAATTAATGAGCGATGATAAATGAAGAGAGACGGGTCCAAGCAAGATACGGTGAAGCCAAACTCCAGCAAAATGGTGTTAAGGCACTAGAAGCAAGCCTGAAGAGCTTGTTTACAACCATATGTATCACATCTAATTTATAACTCAATTTTTAGAGTATTTTTTTTAACGCAAAGCCTTATTAATGGCATTGCTCTTGTAACTGCGAAATTTTGGAGATTTCAAATAAGTCATTCTACTTAATAAAATTAATTATCACTAGTTGTTATCAAATTATTTATTAATAATATTATGATATTTATTAAAGTATTG
Organism: Nuphar pumila; assembly: GCF_984573655.1. NCBI lineage: Eukaryota > Viridiplantae > Streptophyta > Magnoliopsida > Nymphaeales > Nymphaeaceae > Nuphar > Nuphar pumila. The sequence goes on from NC_143253.1 coordinate 133,208,187, forward strand.
GATCTCAGATATATAGCGATTATACTTAATAAAGATAAACCTCCAAACTCATTCTGGATCGATCTCTACCTTGATGAAGGTAGATGGTACAACCTCGAATAATTTCAATTGTCTTTGGAAACAAAAGGTTTTTCAGGGTCTCCACTCACTTGTAGATTTTTTAAGAGGTCGAGACTATCAAATACGTCCTAGGTAATAGATCACCCAACTACTGCAGATAGTTCATGATGCATCCTATATCATTTCGCCTTAGCAAAGATTTCTTTCGATCACTGACCACCCGCTTTGGGTCTGCTCAATCAGGCACTCGAGTTAAAATACTTGACAATAATACACCCCTGGATGCTTAAACTATATACAATGTTTTGCTCTCCCATGTACCAGGATGGATCATACAGTTTGAGGATGAAAACATGCCTTTATAATATGAAACAATTAAGTATGTTACTTTCTATGGTTCAGTCTTACTTTTCTGTGGAATAGCTCTAGACCTAGCTATGGATGAACTGTTGCATCTAAGTTGCACAAGTAAACCTAAATTATGGCGTTTGAAAATGTTTTAATATTATGAGTTACTTGAAATTGGTATGTACCTACCAAGCTGTTATAAGTCTGACCCATTTTATGGGTCAGGTTATTACAGGTAAAGAATACGATGCAAAGCGAATGTGGGATGTTGTGGCGCTATCAATGAGCCAATCATTTTCCTTTTCTAGGTATTGAATTTAGATAAACTATACTACTCTATTTTAAAATGAATAAAGTTATCTGCTTTTAAATTAAGTATAATCGTTTTGAGTGAAATGTAACCCACCTGAGGTTTTGAACTCATGTTTGAAAGGGTTTCCACTGTTGATTTCAAGTTTTAAATTTTTACATATTTTTTCAAGGGTTGAAATCTTGGGGTGTTACAACTTCAACTGGACTAAGTACTATGGTTCTACCTAAATACAAGTGCAAGCATATATTAGCCCACTAGAACTAAGTTTGAGAAAGAGACCTCAAAAAATGAGAACTCTATATCAAGAAAACAAAAAGAGTATGAAAATTATGAAATCAAGAATACTACAAACATCATATCAAACCATTAACTAATCAAATAAATTTTATAAATTTTAAAATCATCATTGATTTTAAGTTAAATTAAAATATTCATAATAGGTCATGTTCATAACCAATAAGCTAATCTCAAAGTCCAGTGCCAAAAACCACATAGTATTCCAAAACAAAATTATGTCAGTCCAGTCGTCTAAGTCTGAGTAGAACTATCCAATCAAGCCTCCTCACTTAAAATGTTAAAATTGTATAGAGTGTTAACAATGTCCCCAAGTATAGTAAAATCACACAAATAGTGCACAAACTAAGACTTCATCAAATAATTTCAATAACATGAATAAAACATGCATTAATTGAAACTATATTCAATTGTAACAATTAACACATGCACATCTAAAGAATAACATTTCCTTAAGCAAGTTAACAATTCACACATTTATATTACCTTTTATGCATGAATATTTAATCAATCCATGAGCTTACCAGAATAATTATGCATCTCTTTAAATGGATGTGTATCTTTTATCTTTTTTATTATATTTTTTTTTCTTAGATGATGCATGCAATGCTCTGTACAATTCAAAATTGTTTTGATATCATAATTATTTATGTGTATTGCACAGTCCTAACTAGAGAAGAAGGCAATGGCCTATGGTGTATATTCAAACAATTTATGACTTATTAACCTGGCTTTCCATGACTTCTCAAGTCCTGAGGTTGAACGATCTAATATCAAGAGAGACTCATATCCTCTAACCTGATATATCATAATTTATGACTAAATGGTTCCTTTTATTACAAATTTGAAACACAACATTCTCAAACTTATTTTTTTCTTTTGTTCCACTACATTAGTTTTAAGGGGCAAATCATGTTTGGTTCTCATCTTGATTTTTTTTTCATTAGAGTTCTCTCTACGCCCTTTGTTATAAAACCTTTTATTTTTGTTATTTTATTGGGCATAAAAGGCAACTTGTTGAGATCTATAACATTCTTGAAGCTTATTCCTAGACTCATGTCTTTGCAAGAGAGTCAACATGTTCTTATTTGAAGGAACAGATTGCTAAAGCATAGTGGTGTCAAAGGATTCATATCCTTACCCAAGGCCTTCAAGCATCTAGAACACTTTTGCCTTGCCATTGATAGGTTTTCGGATAGCAAAAAGTTTATCACACAAACTTTTGAATTTACTTATTTAATTTGAGAGTGAATCATTACTTTCCTTTATAGATGTTTTTCGTTGCATTAAGTGAAATTCTCTCCCATGAGAGTCCTGAGTGAAAGCATCAACAAGGTAATGTCCACATTTCCTTCGATGTCTCCATACAAGTCTAAGAACTCTCAGAGAGGGTTCCTGTGATCCATCACTTGAGTAGGCGAACAGATCTACACCATGCAAGATATGCAAGATTTTGAACTTCTTCAGCAGCAATGTTGCTATCCCCAGTTGGTTTGATGAGGACTTGAGGCATGGGGGTGTCTCCATTAATAAATCATTGACTTTCAACAAGAGCGAGGACTCGAGTCTTCAACAACAAGTAATTCAACTCAAGTGTCACGTTAAGGGTCGCCAAAAATGAGAACAAAGGTGTGGTAGTGGTGTTGGATGATGAAGCCATAACAACAACAAATAATGAGTGACTGGAAATCACTTTACTCTGAGCTTGGCTTTGATACCATAAAGAAAACAAAAAGAAGGGAAGACAAAGAACAAGAGCAATTACGTGGTTCGGTCAGATGGTGACTTACATCCACGGGGTAAAACTCACGTTTCTCTCTTATCATTTAACCTGGCTAGGAACAACTATTTATATATCTTTGGCCAAGAATGAAAGGTGACAAAAAAGACAATATAGAAAAAGATAAAACTCATCACCACCGTATGGATACTTTCCATATCACTCTTGACACCTTGGTTACCTTTAGATTCTGATTCTGAAAAGTTGGAAATTGTCTTAGCTGTTTGCTTCCTTTCCTGGTTACATTTATCAGTGATAGATTTTGGATTTGAAAAATTAAAATTTGTCTTGGCAACTTGATTCTTTCTCTTTCTACTCTTATGACAGATTTTGGAATTGATAAATTGGAAACTGCTTTAGCAGTTGGATTCCTTCCCTGGTTACTCTTATTAGTGTCAGATTCTGGATTTGGTACAGTTGTTACAGAATGAACAAAACCAATATTTTGTCTCATGTTTTTTTGTTCATTTTGTTCACTCCTAGATAAGCCATCAAACATAAGTTCATGGCTCACAAAGAAAAGGTACAACATTCTCTTACTACCATCTACAACAACATACAAATTTTATGTACTTTTTTAAAATGAGTTGGCTCAAGCTCAGAGCTCATCTGACTTGGATTGATGGTCAACTTAAGTCATGATGGGCTGGAATCAATTCAACCTAAGCCATTATCTCAGCCCCATCCTACAGTTATGAACAAAATAAGCTTGCAATAATTTTTCTAACCATTGAATATTCACCTAATGATAATTTTACTTGAAATAAATAATTACATTTTTTTGGACATGAGATGAATGACATAGTTAGACTGGAAGTTGGACTATCTTAACATGAGCTCAGTCGTTGAACTTTCCAAGGCAAGCAAAAACACTAATTTACAGTATCTAAACTGCCATGATTCACCTCGTTAATGGAAGTGTCTCTTGAGATTGGAGTGGCTATTCCAACAGTCATGTTCCAAGAGAAGTGTCTCTTGAGATTGAAAGCCATTTCAACAGACACATTTCAAGAGAAGAGCCGCTTGAGGGATGAAGGGATTTCTCCCAGGGGTTGTATCCCAAAGCTTGAACTCTCTTCATAGTCTATAAATGCAAGTGAAACAGTGTATGAAAGGAGAACACATGATACACAATAATTCATAGCATTCAGAAAGGAAGAGAGTTGAGAGTTCAGACTCCCTGGCGATTTTAAGCGTAACTGTGAGGCCTTCATCCCACTGAAATTTTAGCCCCGTGCAAGGTAGCTTTCCTACAGTGGTATCAGAGAGAGGTTCGACAGAACCCCTATCGGTGATCGTGTGTGCCAGTCGAAATCGCCTGCATCTCTACAAAATAAAAAAACCAAAACAAAGTGCAAAATCAAACATGAAATTAGCAAAAAGAAAAAAGGTCAGTCTTTATTTTTGTTCTGTTTTGAGCAAATTGGTGAACCAGGGTTCCCTATTGTGGAAACTAAAAAAAAATGGGTTACCTCTGTTTACACTTGCTCGAACCGATGTGGGTGGTAGGCTGAGAAGAAGCGTTGCACAACAGGCTCTTTGCTGAAAACGGCGGTAGTTAGTTTTGTCAAGGGCTCAAACCGCTGGCCACCCGTGGAGAAAATCCATCGCCAGAAAGGGTGAAGGGGACAAATCACAAAAATTTGGGAATTTTAGAAACACCCCAGAAAAAAAAATTTAAGGGTTTTCTGGGCATCACCGAAACTGGTCGTGCTACCAGACCGCCCCATTCGATTGACGGTGGCCATTTAAGGAAAAGAGGGGAAAACGATAGTCGACATGTTAGGGGTTGAACGACCCCTTCACTGAGATCTTTTCATTTGTTCGACCTATGAGTTTCCGAAAATCACCTTTGGTCACCCAGTATTTTTGAAGCCCTTAAAACCCTCGTCAACGGAGGTCTTCAGACAGGCGGCCGTTGGTCACCCAGTTTGTTGTGGCATCTTGCCGCCAACTAAAAGTCGGGTTTAGTGTGGCTAGACAGACTAGAGGAAGACGTCGGAGGCGAGCGTCGTGAGTTGCCGCCTGACCGACACCTTGGTCCATCTGCAACGGCGAACAAAACAAAACAACAACAAAAAAAAGAGGTGGAAGAAGAAAGGGGAAAGGTAGAGACTTACCTGCGCGTCACCAGACGGGTCAAAGGCAGCTACCGGAGGAACCCCTATCGTAGATTCCAATGCCGCTCCGGCGGGCAGCGGTGGACTCCCTCTGCTTCCTCAAAAAAAAATTTGTTTTAACAAAAGGGAACCCTAATCGGGTTCCCCTTCGTTTATAAGGTTTAAATTAAAAAAAAATTGTTTAAGTCTATACATTTAGGTTAATTCCATTTAGGACCCCCTAAAAATTCTGCTTAGAGGGTTTATTTTCTAAAAATTCCATAAAGAGGCATAGTTTTCAATTTTTTCAAAAATAAGTCTCTGCTTATTATTTTTTGCAGAAACAAGCTTTTGTTTTTTCAGAAAGGTGCTTCTTCTTTTCTAATAAACTCAATTTTTTTTAGAAAGTGCCTTATTTTATTGAATTATTGCAAAACAAGGCATCTGATCTTTTCTAATATTACAGAAAGAGGGTCAAAACTTTCTAATTAACTCAGAAAGTTGCATAAATAGGTTTCTGTGTTTTTTTTTACACAGAACCCCTCTTAAATTTTTCTGAAATTGCAGAAAAGCAGTTATGAGTTTCAGAAAACCACATGTTACTTATCTTTGTTAAAAAGTGCTTAAATTTAGCAATTTATATGGGTTTCTTGCATACTTAAAGATTGCATGATAAACTAGTTTAAAAAGCTTAAAACTAGTTTTAGTTACAAATATTAGTTGAAATATATTTTATTAATTCTTATATTTGTTCATAATTAGGAAAACAACAAATCAAATAGTCATGGCTGAGTTGTCCAAAATCGAAAAACTCGATGGGACGAATTTTAGAATATGGAGAAGAAAAATGGAATATCTATTGGCACATGAAAAGACCCTATAGGTATTGAACAATGCAAAATTTTCATTAATTGATAAATCAAATGAAGAAGAGAAGAAAGCTTACAACAAGTTTTTTGAAGACGGTCAACTTGCTCGAGCAACTCTTATAATATTTATGCAAGATGATCTCATTCGAGTATTTGAAGATTTTGACACTGCAAAGAGGATGATGGAAGAAGTCAAGAAAAAATATGATATGACTTCAGAAACCCATATTCAACTTCTTCTAAAGCAGTACAACTCTTATAGGATAAAAGAGTCAGATAACGTAGTCGATCATGTCAATCAAATGCTGGTAATGGATAAGAACTTAGCCATAGCAGGAAATGATATTCTTGAGCGCATGCAAATTTCTATTATATTAAATAGTCTTCCTCCAACATGGAAGATGGTATCGATTGCCATGAGGTTAAACCAGAAAAGCTTTACTCTAACAGAGCTCCCTCTTCAATTAGCTCTTGAGCAAGAGCACATGTCAAAAGACAAAAAGGGAGAAGTTATGAATACTCAAGAATCCTTTCCAGCAAATTCTCACAAGTTCAAGCCTGAAGACACATTCGTCAAGAAATTTAAGAAGAATAAATTCAACAAGAAGCGTCTAGTGCAAACCATGAGCTCCAAGACTGCAATCAGGGGAGCATATTTCTTTTGTGAAAAAGTTGGGCATTTCAAGAATAATTGCCCAAATAGAACCAAGAAAGAGACTCCAGGGAAGCAAGTAAACGGAGAACAAGAATTAGTATGCACTGTATCTGAATCATTGATCGCAGATAGTGATCTTCCAGGGTAGTGGATAGATTCAGGGGCGACGTGACATATATCTAAGACAAAAGAAGGACTTGTGAAAATGAAGGAGTTGAAGCCTAGAGAGCATAAGGTGTATATGGGAAATAACACCTATAGTGATGTGGTTAGGATAGGGACCTATAGGCTTCAGGTAGAAGGGACCAGTCTCCTACTAACAAATGTACTTTATATACCTTCCATGAGAAAGAATCTTTTAGCAGTGGGAGACTTTGTTAAAAAGAGTTTTGAAATCCGCTTTCGGGGTGACAAGGTCACTATTGGGAAAGATGGAAAAGTGAATCTCAGGGGTCTCTATGATGCTAACCGTGGTCTTTTTCGTCTTAATGTAACTCCTTCTACAAGTAATGCAATGAATATTTCTGGTTATATTGATTGTGCATTTAATGTAGATACATATTTATGGCATTTAAGGTTAGGGTATGTAAATATCAACAAAATGAAAAGAATAATTTGCATGAGTTTATTACCTTCCCTTAAAAATATAGAATTTGAAAAGTGTGAACCATGCATATCAGGAAAAATGACAAGAAAACTTTTTCCTAAGTGAAGTAGGTCATGTGATTTGTTAGTTCTGGTACACACAGATATTTGTGGGCCTTTAACCATAGAAACACATGAAAGAAAATCATATTTAATCATATTTATAGATTATTACTCTAAGTATGGATACATATACCTAATTTTTAAGAAATCAGAAGCTCTAAAAAAGTTTAAGGCATACAAACATGAAGTTGAAAGATTATTAGGAAGAAAAATTCAAGTTATCAGATCAGATAGAGGAGGTGAATATAACTCTGATGAGTTTAAGACCTTATGTACTGGTAATAATATAACTCATCATACAACGATGTCTTATACGCCACAACAGAATGGTATAGCAGAACGAAGGAATAGAACCTTAATGGATATGACAAGATTCATGTTGGCCCATGCAAATCTTCTCAAGAAATTTTAGGGAGAAGCAATTTGCACTGTCATGTATATCCTGAATAAGGTTCCTTCTAAAGCTGTGGAGCTTACTCTCCATGAATTATGGACTGGTAGGAAGCCAGCCTTGAGTCATTTATGAAAGTGGGGGTCACCTGCTCATGTGTTAATTCCTAGTTAAATGAGAGACAAGTTAGATAGTAAAACTATCAAATACATCCTCATGGGATACCCAAAGGGATCAAAGAGATATTGTCTATATAATCCTGAAAAATGATTTATAGAGAGTAGAGAGGTAGAATTCTTGGAAACTCAAGAAAACGTTTTTGATTCTGAAGATGATGATATTTTTCTAGATATCATAAATGATCCTGGGATACCCATTCAAGATCTAGAGCATAACGATCCAATTGTAAATAATGAACAAACTTCACAACCAATAACTGTACAAAAAAGAACAAGAACTCCTCCATCATATTTGAATGATTATTATATATTCTCGGGTGAGGAATTATGTTATTCCATGAATTTGGATGAAACTCTTGATAACTTGAGTTTTGAAGATATGATTGCTTCTAATGAGTATGAACTCTAGATGAAAACAATGAAAGATGAGTTGGACTCCATAGAAAAGAATGAAGTTTGGGAACTAGCTACCTTGCCTAATGGATATAGAGCAATTGATAGTAAATGGGTTCTCAAGAAAAAACTTAAGGCAGATGGATCTATTAATAGATTCAAGACCAGATTAGTAGCAAAAGGCTATACTCAACGAGAAGGAATTGATTATGAAGAAACTTGCTCTCTTGTAACCAAACTAGCATCTATTCGTATTATTTTGGCATTAATAGCTTATTTTGATCTTGACCTATATCAAATGGATATGAAAACGACCTTCTTAAATGGTGAATTAAATGATACTATTTTCATGCAGCAACCAGAAGGTTTTAAAATTAATGGTCGAGAAGATAAGGTATTCAAGCTAAACAAATCTTTTTATGAACTTAAGCAGTCACCAAGACAGTGGCATTTGACCTTTCATAATGCTATAACCAAATTGGGTTATGAGGCAAATAGTCTGGATCACTGTGTATATGTCAAGCAAAGTGGGAGTAAGTTTCCTGTGTTATCCCTATATGTTGATGATATATTAATTGCAGGGAATGACATAAACATGATAAGTTTGACTAAATTAAGGTTAAGTTCTCGATCTGAAATGAAGGATATGGGTGAAGCTTCATATATCCTTGGAATTAAAATCTATAGAGATAGAAAATTGAGATTACTATGTCTGAGTCAAGGAAGATATTTTGACCACATTCTAAAAAAATTTAGAATGGAAAGTACCAAGGCAAAAGGTACTCTTGTAGTAAAAGGCCAAAAACTAAATAAGAATGATTATCCAAAAGATGGACAAGAAAAGTTGAATGTTTCCTATGCTCAGGCAATTGGAAGCCTGATATATGCAATGCTTTGTACTAGACCTGACTTAAGCTTTGTTGTAAGTCTAGTAAGTAGATATTAAAGTGACCCTAGGCTCTCTCATCGGGAAGCAGTGAAGAGAATTTTTTGATATCTAAAAGGAACTAAGGAACTTAAGCTATGCTATCAATTAGATAGTTTAAAGCTTGTAGGATACTCAGATGCTGACTTTGCTGGTGATAGGGATGAAGCAAAGTCCACATCTGGTTATGTATTTATGTTAGGAGATGGGGCAATTGCATGGTCTTGCAAAAAACAAAGGTGTGTGGCACAACATACCCAGGAAGCTGAGTATATAGCTTGTAACATGGCGGCCACATTTGGTGTATGGATAAATCATTTCTTAAATGAGTTGAAATTGGATATTCCAAAAGATCTAGTTCAACTATATTGTGATAATAAAGCTGCTATAAGACTAATACAAACAGAAGCAGATAGCTCTAAAAGTAAGCATATTGAAGCTAAGTATCAATATATTCATAATATGCTTATGAAAAAGGAAATAACAGTGGACTATATTCCTTCAAGTGACATGGTAGCAGATCCGCTAACCAAGACAGTCACTGAGGATGTTTTCACTAGACATGTAAGTCAGATGGGACTCAGATATGTCTAAGTGATAAATGAGTAAAGATTACTCAGAAAGTATGTATGCAAGGTTCCGATTGAGAACAAGCATATAAACACAGAGGTGAGTAAAGATTACTCAGAAAGTGTGTATGCAAGGTTCCAGTTGAGAACAAGTATATAAACACAAGAAGTCTCTTATGGCCAAGTGAAAGATGTAAGGTCATATGGCCATAAGTGATTGTTGGAGTGACTATTTGTGATCATCGCAAAATTTTTCCTCTCGTAATATTCTCTCTTTTCCTTCTCTTTTCCTTTTCTAACCTCTATTTTTCTCCTTTTTGAAGGGAAAAAAATAAAAGAAAGAAAAAAAAGAGAGAAGAGAAAAGAAAGAAAGAGAGAGAGAAGAGGAACTCTTTTGCGCGGTCTCACTTGACCTTAATTTGAAAAGATTTAAAAGATTACTCACCTCCGTTTTTGAAATATTGCGGGAAAAATGGGAGACGGGATTCGCTCGTCGGTACGAGGTTCGACCGTTCCTGGCGCCTTTACTAGGGGTAATCGAACCAAGGATCGAATCTATGCCTTTTGCTTTGCCTATAATCTAAGAATTTATTCTAACTCTAAATGCACAAAGAATCATGCTTGTGCAATGCAAGGATGTCTGCTCTTTTGAAAAGAATGTTTTGGAATTTTCCAAGTATTCTGAGATGAACTTTGATAGAGGAGTGAAGAAAAGATTTAATCTAACTTAGAATTTGAGATAGATCAGAGGAGTTCTAAGTTTTTGAAGTAAATCAGGATTGAAAGAATAAATGAGAAAGAATGACTTGAAGCTTTGAAATGAAAGGAAATGAAGTTTCAAAGTCAAAAATGAATTTTGAATTTGAATTTGAATTTAGGAAAGAAAATTGATACTTGAGATGGAATTGAATTTGGATTTTTGGAATGGATCTGAGATAATCAAATGGTATTTAAGAATAGAAATGGATTTAGGGAGTTTTGGATGAGATCAGAAAATAGAATTGGATTTTAAATCTAGAATTGGGAATGGAATTGGATCTAAAGATGGATTTAAAATCTGAGATCCGATATAGAATTGGGTTCTGGATCCTAAGATGGATTTTGGATCTAAAGTCTGAGATCCAAAGTGGATTTTTGATTCTAGATCCCAAGATGGATTTGGATCTGAAGTCTGAGATCCCATGTAGAGTTGGACTCTGGATCCTAGAATGGAATTGGATCTGAGGTCTAAGATCCAAAGTGAAATTGAAGTCTAAATCCTAAAGGGGAATTTGGATCTGAAATCTGAGATCCAAAAATGGAATTGGACTCTGGATCCTGAAAGGGAATTGGATCTGAAGTCTGAGATCCAATATGAGTATTGAATCCTGGATCCTAAAGAGGAATTGGATCTGAAGTCTGAGATCCAATATGAGTGTTGAATCCTGGACCCTAAAATGGATTTGGAGTTAAATTCAGAAGATGAATCACAAACTTCCAAATTTAATTTGAACTTGGAAAATGAATTTTAGAAATTGAATCTTTGAATATACAAATGAATTTCAAAGTCAAATTAGACCTTGAATTTGAAGTTTAGAAGATGAATCAAGAATCTCAAAGTTAAATTGAACTTGGAGATTGGATCGGAGTTTTGAATGAATTTGGAATTTCAGAGTCAAATTTGATTTTTGAAATCTGATTTGAATATGAATATAAAATAAATTTGAAATCTCAAAGTTAAATTGGACTTTGAGATTGAACATAGAATTTTGAAAAATGAAAGGATGAATCGAATTTGATAAGGATTGAAGATAGATTGAGGAAGATATTTACATTTACTTGGAGTTTTTGAAAAATGAATTTTTGAAAGCATGATGTAATTCTATCCTAAATGATGAATGAGTTTGAATAATTTGAAATTGGATTTTGAAAGGCTATTCCATTCTTTAAATGAATTAAAACAAGATTGAAGATATAATACATCCTTGACTATGGTCATTGAATGTATTATATAATAATCTATGTTTAAACTCCGATGAAGAATGAAACATGTTTGGTGCTTTTATAGAATTTAAAATGAAATTAACTCTCAATATACCCTGACTATGGTCATTGGTATATATTTTGAATTAATTTTAGGTTAAATTCTGATAAAAGAAAGAAATATTTAAGGAAAATATGATGAATTTCGAAAATGGATCCAGTGTTATTTCGTAAAAAAAAAAATCCTAAGTTTTGTCCACACCCTGACTATGGCCATTGATATGGATCATCAACTTAGAATTAATTTACCTCTTACGAAACAGTGCACGTGCCATTCGTGTTCCCATTTGTGGAATTTTGAAAATTAAAAGCATGAAAACAAGTCATTCATGACATTGACTATGCTCATTTATTCTATCTAGTGCTGGAAATGTAAGGTTTGCATTAATATCTAGCTGTTCACCAGAATGAAATTGAGATTCACATTCTTAATCTAAGAAGGAAAATAGCCTAATTTCTGCAAAATGCAAGTTAATACAGAGTAAAGGATGCATATAACAAAGAGGTTTATAATCTTGAATCTATGAGGCAAATGCTAGAAGATGAAGTGTATATACGTAGGAAGAAATGAATATACATTATGCTAGTGAAAACCCCTATATGGGAAGAACATATTCACAAAATAGAAAGTCATGGATATCTACCTAAACATATGTACATGTTTTAGTGAAGGATTATCCACACATTGCCTAAACGTAATCTTCATATAAAATGATTTTCAGTGAAAGATGGACTGTCTATCACTTTGCAAAGCAATGAGTAGTGATTGTGTTTGAGATGGGAGTGAGGATGACCTTATACCTACTGCTGTAAGCACAATACCTACTGCTGTAAGCATGGTGATGTTGCTGCAAATAATATTGTAGCAGGATGCTGGGCATTGGTGGTGTACAGGGAATCACAACAGTGTTTACCATTGTTGTGAGCATACATGAGGTGTTGAGAATGGGTGACATAGATGGAGTGTGCTAAAGATATAAGGGGTTGTGATATATGGCAGTGGGAAATGTGTTACAAGATCCCCATGACAGCACTGAACTAGTTGGGGGTTTTGCACCATGGTGCTGTAACGTTACATGGAAGCTGCTAGTTGGTTGACAAGTGTAGGTGACAGGAGGATCACAACAGGTTTAAACACTGCTAAAGGCGCAAAAAAAAAAAAAATGGGAGCCACATCAGTGTTGGCATGGCTATGGATACATGAAAATCACAACAGTATTGTTGCAGATACCCTGAAAGAACAGCCCCAACAGGGCTGGGCGCTGTTGCATGAAATGCAGGTAAAGTGCTAATAGAGGCACTCAGCAAGAGGTGTATGTTGATGGTAGTGAAGGCAAAAAATGGTGGAAATGCACAGGGGTGCTGTATACATGATACAGTGGTTAGTGCCTCTGCTAATGCCACTAGGGAAATCACAACAGTGCCTAAGTATTGCTGCATGCTTGCAGAAAATTACAATAGATGTTGTACAAGTGGAAATTGCAGTAGCAAAGATGTATGGTGGAGTATGTGGGAGACTGCAGTAGTGTAAAGCATGGCTACGGATATATGAAGGGCTATAACAGTGCTTGACACTGTTATAGATGGGTAAACAGCACAAAAAACTGTGAAAGCTTGAGACGTTCCAGTTTGCTATATTAAAAAAAAACCCAATTTACAAATAGTACACACAATACAGTTTGCTGTTGAGGCAATGAGAATATGCACAATATAGTTTCCTATGCTCATTTGACACACGTAACGTGCCCTTATGATAATGTGCCTATATTTATAAACAACACTATCATTATTTACTGAACATACTTACAATATCAAAATTTCGGACAATACATAACCCGAGAAAAATTTACCTAGTTAGCCCCTTTCTTAGACCACGTGTATTCATCTTGACCAAATGAAATCAAGCTGTATCTTGATGGGTAATGTACATGGCGAGACAATGTAACTGGGAATTAACATGGCAGGTGGAGAAAACATAAGAAGAAGAGATTGATAAATTACCTTCATATTTTTTTTTGGCTTATCGCAAATTTTTTTTTTTGGCTATCAGCACCTCCCTGCAAAATATATGACAGGTGAATATTTAAACTTCAAATACTTAGTGTCACATACAAAAGATAAAAGGGAATGTGAAATTCAGGGGCAGATTCATTGCAGCATAGCTGCTGGGGAAATCTGCATATCCAAATTGAGTTGCATCAATCGATAGTAATAACTCTGAAACTGATCCTGAAGACAGAGGCAAGTATGCAGAAGATAAGCACGATACTCAGGTGCAAGGTATATACAACATAAGGCAATATGCAGGAAGTGTAAAAATGCAGGGGAGGCAAAAGTGAATATTGTAGCAGGTGATAATGATACGGATACTGCTGTAAGTAGCCTGCAACAACCCTGCAGTGCAAATATTGCATTATGAGATGCTGTTCTTGACTAAGGACCCTGATGTGTTACATGCTAACCAACATGACATGTAGGTGAGGTGAATTTAATGAGGGTGCTGGTATAATATATTGAATAGTATAATTGACAGGGAAGTTATGTGTATACAAGTTGCTGAATCACTACCTGCCCCTTTCCCTTCCCAATGTGAACAAACTAGAAAAGCAAAGGGGGGGGGGGGGGAGATATACAGGAGCAACACAGGATAAAAGGTGGTACTGCCTGCCAGGATCCTTGTCATAACCCTTTTCTGGTGCGAACAAAAAACTTTCTTCAATGTCTTCACCAACAGGACCCCCCATGCACAAGCACGTTCATGATAATACAAAATGGTACTGGGAACTTTAAGCATTTCCTGTAATAACAGATAGGGATGTACAAGAAAAAAATGTATCTTCTATAGGCAACAATATCCATCAATGGGGCCTCCCCACTCTTTAAAAAAAATATATGGACATCTTTAACGACAAAATCTGAAGAAGCCAACCAATCAACCCCCGTGGGAATTGTAGTGTAAGCATTTCAGGACTAAATTTCCCCAGGGCAGCCCATTGCAAACCCAGCAAGGATCACATAGATAATAAACATCATAAAAATAATTAATACCATAAACGAGAGGTCTCTGTGGCAGGGGGTTATGATGGTTGAATGGATGCTGGTGGCTACTTTAATGAAGGCTTACTTCATTTATATACAGACTTCTTTTGAACGTTGCCAAGCAATTTTTATCTTGACTCACGATGATTTTCAGGAAGCACCAACTAAGCAAAATCAAGGCCATTCTCTTTTTTTTTTTACAGCAGAATATGCATACTGCAAAAGTACCTCTTCATCCGAAGTTGCTGAATTGAACACTCGTTTTGAGTGTAATGTACTACAAAAAAAAATCCTGATAGTTGTTCTTTGCTCCTCCAAGTCTTAGTAATAACGATCATCCAACAGGAGCACTAGTATTATTTTTCTATCAATGATAAAACTCCTTGCATGACTCCTTGGAACTAGAATATGATACTGCTAATAGGAGTTCTAATGGGCAATACAAAGGATACAGAAAAATCGGCTTTAAGGAGATTTTCTCTTCTTTTTTTTTTAGCAATAAGGAGCTTCTGAATGGTGTTACACGGTATCTAGGTGCCTACCATTTTAAAGGCCAGCAGCAATATGTATCGGATGGTAGGCCATTCCAAAAAAAAAAAAAAAATGAACGAGCTGCAGGAAAATGAATGAAAGAGAGATAACATGCTGAATGGACGCAGGTTTGCCGTAATGGAAGATACAAATTAATGGAAACAAGATACAATGATCAAAATATATACAGATTGGCTGAATGTCCAAAATCAACTATAGTGCATTTATAACGGGAAAATCACAATTTAAATTAAGAAATTGGGATTGGAAAGAAAGCATAAACCGAAAGGTATGAATCAGGAAAAAGAATGAAGAAAATAAAACAGAGACAAATAGTGGAAGAAGAGTGAATCAGATGGAGTGATTTCAAATAGAAATGAACAACGATAAGCCTAAACATAACATCTGATGAAGCTCAAGTGTAAAAAAAATGTAACAAATAGAAACGAATAATAAAAGGAAAAAAAGAAGTTAAAAGTTTAAGCAAATTGAAGAAAGCCAAAATTACAGCAGAGGGAAGAAGATGTTGGAATCTGAAGATTCCCCTCATATCGCACGAAGGCAGATCAATGTTGCCATAGGCAACACGATGTTACCTGTGGTGCTTTTAAATGGGGCAACAAATCGGAAGACTAATGAAATCAGAAACAACGGAAAAGCAAGAATGGGGGGAAGAGGAAGAACGAATAAATAATAAAAAAACAACAACAAAGAGTGGACATTATTGCCGAACGAAATTAAAATCAAAGGAAAATAAGTGAAAGAAAGAGTCGTTACTTACCGTATTTGTTGATCGAAGCAAGAACTTTGAAGGAGAGATGAAGAAATGGTCTGCTCGTGGGGCTCTCGTGGTTTGATCATTCAGAAGCCGACTGCTTTCAGTCGATCAAAAGAGGAGCGTAGATGAGACTGGCTTTGCTGCAAGGTCGATCCTCCTTTGGTGATGCCCAGAAAAAAAAAGGGGAAGAAGACGGAGCCAGAAATAGGGGTGAAGAGGCAATCACAACGGAAGCGAGAAGAGGGAAGGGTGAAGACGGATCCCTTGAGGAGAGACCTGCGTGGTCTTTTTAAAGGGAAGGAAGGAAGGATCGAGAGGGTCGTTTGTTGAAGATGAGCGGCTGAAGGAGGAGGGTGCCGTTAGGCATCGATGGCGAAGGATGGTCGCACATGGAGGTTTTCGCCATCGAGCATTTGGGCGAGAGAGGGAGATGAAGGAATGGAGAGAGGGCGGCTGAGGGGGTCGATTAGGGTTTAAAAACTTTTTTTGGTTTTTTCAAAAAGAGGCTCCCTTAACAAGAATTTTCAAAAAAATGGTATAAGAATGAATTTTTTAGCAAAATCGACTTTAAAAAAGTTTAAACTCATTCACTTTTCTTTGAAATTTTCCATTTTTTTGTTTTTTTTGTTTTATTTTCTATTTTTTGTATAAAAATCCTAAGATTTACGAGAAATAAAGATTTTAAACTGATTTTTTTGTATTTTTTGCGAAAATATTTACAAAAGAGAGTTTTCTGAGAATTCGGGTTTTTATTTTTGAAATTTTTCTCAAAGAGGGGGATCGGATCCAATTTGGATCAAAATTGGGTCAGAGCTAAGACTTTGGGTCCGAATTCTAACGAATCCAAGGGATGAATGAAATTTTTGGTTAAAAATTTACCCGATTATTCAGAGGGCGGAGGTCAGGGGCAAAAAGGTCATTTTTGGATTTTTTGGAAAATTTGGGGTGTTCACACTATTCCAACAGTCACGTTCCAAGAGAAGTGTCTCTTGAGATTGAAAGTCATTTCAACAGACACATTTCAAGAAAAGAGTCTCTTGAGGGATGAAGGGATTTCTCCCAGGGGTTGTGTCCCAAAGCTTGAACTCTCTTCATAGTCTATCAATGCAAGTGAAATAGTGTATGGAAGGAGAACACATGATACACAACAATTCATAGCATTCAAAAAGGAAGAGAGTTGAGAGTTCAGACTCTCTGGTGATTTCGAGCGTAACTGCGAGGCCTTCATCCCGCTGAAATTTGACCCCGTGCAAGGTAGCTTCCCTACATGGCTCACAAAGAAAAGGTACAACATTCTCTTACTACCATCTACAACAACATACAAATTTTATGCACTTTTTTAAAACGAGTTGGCTCAAGCTCAGCCCACCTAACTTGAATTAATGGTCAACCTAAGCCATGATAGGCTGAAATCAATTCAACCTAAGCCATTATCTCAGCCCCATCCTACAGTTATGAACAGAATAAGCTTGCAATAATTTTTCTAACCATGGAATATTCACCTAATGATAATTTTACCTGAAATAAATAATTACATCTTTTGGGACATGAGATGAATGACATAGTTAGACTGGGAGTTTGACTATCTTAACATGAGCTCGGTCGATTGAACTTTCCAAGGCAAGCAAAAACACTAATTTACAATATCCAAACTGCCATGATTCACCTCATTAATGGAAATTCAAAATTCTAATTTCAAAATTAAGTGCACAAAATTAAAGAACAAGGCATCACCCTCCACCCAATGATCTCCCAAACTAACTTTAATTCTTTCAAATCTGAGTTGCACCAAATCAACCCGTTAAGTTATTTGCTAGATCAAGTTATTAACCTTTTAGAAAAGAGTAAGTTCATATTTTGCCAACTTATAGACAAGCTTCAATAATGAAATGTCTGACCGGAGGCCAGCCAATGTGCCATTGTAAATGGGAGTTTTTCTTTATAACAATAATGGGAGGTGTTTTTACCCTTTAGATCAGAAAGAAAGAAAGAAAAGGGAGAAAAAAGGAAAAACCAGACCAATAGCAAGAGGAAGTGTTTCACATCCGGAGACCAGCAAAGAGTTTGTATTTTATTTATCTTATTCTGAACAAGAAACAAAGGATACTTAAGAATGAGCCTCCAAAGAAAGAGCTAATTATACAATGTCATTATCTTCGGGCTGTTCATGCTAATGCATACCAGCTTAACTTTATCTTACACTGGTAAGTAAACTGATGACATTATACTATATGCTGCCACCCACATGTAAAAATGTCTAGGTTCTATGTACATGTATCACAAGTGTGAGTCCTGCAACATGAGAATAATGAACTATTAATAATAGTGAACTGGAGGATCGCTCCTGAGCCCTGCAAAATTGATACCTTAGCTAGAAGCCTAATTAAGTACAAGCAAGAAATAATGAAAAAATAACTCAAGCAATCCATGTCTTCCCTACATAAGATGTACATTCCTTTTCATTGGAAAAGAGGACATTCAAAGGATCACATGAGTGAAGTATCATTCTCCCTCATCATCAGTGAGCAACCAACTCAGGTACTCATTCCCGTTATCCAACACCGAGCTTAAGTCCTGGAAAATGACTCGCTTGGTCAACAGTCTCTATTGTCACAGCCACCCTCTTCCATTTTGGTACAGTGCATTTGGATCAATCCGGATGTAGGCGATGAGCGAGACCCTATTCAAATTGCCATGACCCTGACCTCAAGCCAAAAATGCCCAATTTGAGTCCAAATGAGGTGCAGGGGCAAAACCATTATTTCACAATTTGAATTTTTCAAAAATTTTGTTTACTCACATCTTAGAAAATACTTTTGTTATTTAATTTTCAAATTGTATTATATTTAAATTTTAATTTATAATTCTTTTTTTTATAAGAGCCGGATTCTACGAATCCAGATAGTTCTAGTTCATCCGTTTTGTGTTACTAGATGGTGTAGTAGGTCCATTGAAAGTTTTCTTTTTTTTCGAATCTAAATCTGGATTCATTTGAAGGTACAAGCCTCAATATGACAAATGAATCTATTTGATTAAGCCTTGAATGAGGTGGTCACTTAAGTGAACCACTATGAGTCATTCACTACATCTCAAACTCATTGGAGGCCTGTGCTGCTCAACTTAATCTCTCTTCTCACTCTTGGTGGCTTTCAATTGGTCAGTTAAAGAAGAGAAAGAGACAAGAAATTCAAATATTGGTTTCCTATTAACCCCTCGGAAGGTGACCTCACAAGAACCCAATGAGAGCTAATTATCATTACTTCTTTTTAAAATGAATGCAGAAAATCGTGTAGAGGTCTTTTTGCTATCTTTGAATCTGAAAAAATTCAAAAAACAAGAATGAATGAATGAAAACCACTACGAAGATGAAAAAAAAATGTGCCTCTTCTTCATTGTTACGTCTTACCAAGTGACATCTTACCAGTGAAAGGTGTTGAAGAAGAAAGACATGTTCCACATGTCCTCACTTTCTCCTTACCAAACTCTCATTCTTTTCTCATCACTCTCATGATGATTTTCATTCTTCTATTCTTATGCTCGATTTTTTTTTTAGATTCAAAGGTAGCAACACTATTTTTTGCATTTTTTTTAAAGAAAAGTAATGATAGCACTTGATTCTCATTGAGCTCTTAGGAGGTCCAAAAGACCAATGAGATACAGAAAATTGTGTAGAGATCTTTTTGCCATCTTTGAATCTGAAAAAAACTCAAAAACAAGAATGAAAGTATCGAAACCACTACGAAGATTACGAGAAAAAAATGAGAGAGGTAAGGAAAATGTAAGAACATGCCTCTCTTCTTCGCCTTAACAAGTAACATCTTACTGGTGAGAGGCATTGAAGAAGAAAGGCATGTTCCACACGTCTTTATTTTTCCCTTACCAAACTCTAATAATGGATTTAATTCCTTTATTCTTATTTTTAATTTTTTTCAGATTTAAAGATAGCAAAATTACCCTTACACGATTTTCTGCATTCCTTTTTAAAGAAAAGTAATGACAGAGCTCTTGGTAGGTCGAGATACCAAGATTTGAATTCCTTGTCTCTTTCTCCTACGAGAAAAAAATGAGAAAGATAAGGAAAATGTAAGAACATGCCTCTCTTCTTTGCCTTAACAAGTAATGTCTTACTGGTGAGAGGGATTGAAGAAGAGAGGTAGGTTCCACAAGTCCTCATTTTTTCCTTAACTCTAATGATGAATTTAATTCCTTTATTCTTATTTTTATTTTATTTTTAAATTTAAAGATAGCAAAATTACCCATACACGATTTTCTGCATTCATTTTAAAGAAAAGTAATGATAGAGGTCTTAGAAGGTCGAGATACCAAGATTTGAATTCCTTGTCTCTTTCTCCTCTTGGCTAGCCAATGAAGAGTTTGTTGGATCATTTTCAGATCACACAGTTTCACAATCGTCATCATGATATAAAACACGAAATAAATCAAGAAATACAACAGTGTAAATAACATGATTAACAGACGACCGAAACAGTAACAGGGAGCAAGCATTGCATTTTCCGCATCAGACCAAAATCCAGACGACAGCATAAGATTAAACAGATGCATAGAACATAAAGAAAACAACAGGAACATGTTTAGTTTATGTAATAGGCTAAGGCGTACGAAAGTACTCCCCTTAGAGAAGATTCGCCCCCACATACTGTGCAAATCAGGGTCCGGCGTCCTTCCCCCAGGATACAATAGCCACGACGAACCGAACGGTGCACTCCGGCGGATCGTCCTTCGAAAACAGCCTCTTCGAACCAAAGTTGCAGAACCACCCTTTCGGGAAAACTCACAGGAAAGAGAGAGAGAGAGAGTAACAGGGGAGATGGGAAATCGCAAAACTCTCCTTCAGAAAATCGCCTGTCTCAGCATCTCTGTAACCCCACCCCTGACCACGCTTTTATAACCCACGAATGGTTATGAAACGTGGAAGAAGCCCGTTACGGAATCCGAGGGGACGTGACCCGTTAACGGACTTCGAAAGATCGAGATCCGTTACGGAATTCGAAGTTCCATAACGGGCACGGAATCCGTAACGGAAAGATCGAGATCCGTTACCGAATCCAAAGAAACTTTGGGTAAAAAGATACTTGTCTTGATTGGATATGGCCCTAAAGGGCCAATTACCCGAACCCGAACCGGCTCGGCACGGCGGGTGGGCGCGCGCGCGTGTGTGTGGTGGTCATCCCACTCCCTTGTTCTCAAGAACAAGTGTATGAGTTCACTAATTGCTTATAAAGCTCTCAGAAAACTCAAGCAAAAGCAATATGGGACTATTCCACCTCATCAAGACCACCTCTTTCAAAACAGCCCAGTTTCTCCTTTGAATTCTCTCTACCTTCCTTCTTACACCTAACAGAGTTACCAAGAGTTAGAAGAGAGTTCAAATTGGACAGCACCTCTAGAGGCCTCCAATGAGCTTAAGAAGAGGTGGTTGGCTCATAATAGGTCACTTAAGTAGCCACCTCACTTAAGGCCCAATAAAATAATCATTTTGTCATATTGGGACTCACGCTTTCAAATGATTCTGAATAAAAAAATCTACCCATGAACATACTACACCTTTAGTCCCACAAAAGGGATCCTACAAGATACTAGAACTATTTGGATCCATAAAATTTGGCTCTTATCAAAAATAAAAAATATTACAACTTAAAATTTAAATATAACATAATTTAGAAATTGAATAACAAAAATATTTTTTGAGATGTGAATGATCAAAATTCTCAAAAACATCAAAATATAAAATGACAGCTTTGCCCCTAGACCCATTTGGACCCAAATTGGGGCAATTTTGGCTTAGGGTCGCAGGCATAATAATCTGAAGCCTTCACCTTTACGTTGTTCCTGCAGGGGTGTTCCAAATCTCAAGCCTACACAATATTGTATAACTTGATTCTGTACTAGCCTTTTGCACATTTCAAATGAGAGGTCTTACACATTTTGGTGGCCATCAGTGTTTAACTTTTTATTATCCTCATTCTTCAGTGGTTGGTTTGTTTTTTCTGTTGTTTGCCTATATTGAATAAGTTGCTGTTTTTTGTCTTCCCATGTCTGATGGTAGTTGTAATTCCTACCTAGACATATTCTATGTAGATCTTTTAAGCACAATCATGCATATCCTTCTATGAGAGACTCTAGAAACTGCAACTGGTGATTATGAAACTACCACCCAAGTT
Source organism: Nuphar pumila (assembly GCF_984573655.1). Taxonomy (NCBI): domain Eukaryota; kingdom Viridiplantae; phylum Streptophyta; class Magnoliopsida; order Nymphaeales; family Nymphaeaceae; genus Nuphar; species Nuphar pumila. The sequence continues at coordinate 133,230,322 of NC_143253.1, forward strand.
CAGTGGTAAATGTGTGGACACAGGTGTGTAGGTTAGAGACAGAGCAGACAACAACCAGATGCATCAACCAAGCAAATCTTGGGTGTACTTGGTGCCACTGATGGTATCTGATTTACTTAAGTCAGGGTGGATGTCGTAGTCTGGTTTCTCTTGGGACGGGGAAGGAGAAAAATGAGTTTCGAACGAGAGGAAGCACTTTCCAAGTGCATAATGGAAGCCTCTCACTTATCACGAAGATCTATCGTGAATTCTTTAATTCAAAAGTCTTTGGCTAGTAATCTACCTAGTAGGAGAAACACACGAATATAGAGATTCAGATAATCTACATTTGGCCATATTTAGTCTTCTATGTGGTATGCCAGATAAATTTTGTTTGGTCAATAAAACCATAATTTGTTGTGCCTCAACCACAGTTGTTTCTCTAACCGACTATGCTATCATGATTGTTGCTAGTGTCGCAAGGCAGGAATGCTACCTACCCTCAGGATATTGGTGTGCTGGCCTGCGCCCATCATAGTCTTATGTTGCTCCATGCTATGCTGAACATGGACATTTGTTGCTTTACTCGATTATTAAGTTGACTTGGAAGCTTTTAGTATGCTTTTCGTTAGATGCATGTCCATGTTTATTGCTTTCTAATAAGTATTACCTGTTGAAATTATTGTTTTCTTCATATGCTTCTTATGTGCTCACTCATAGTGTCCTTGCAATTTTACTTTTGCGCTATTTCCTGTCGCTTTTGCTAGGCACAATAATGTCGTTGGTGAGACTTCCAAGCACCTGCACATTCAAAAGCGCTGGCAACAATTTATCCAGAAACCCAGGTTCCTTTGTGAAGGGCACTTGAATTACACAGTCTGCAGTCGGATATGAGATGCACGTTAGCACATATCCCTTCTCGATCTGAGAGTCGTCAAGGAAAGACCCATCAGACTGATCAACAGATCCAGAGACCATTATACCAGCACAAGTGGAGCATGCACCCGCTCTGCATGGATATGGTAGCTCCACGCCTGTGTTCTCAGAAGAATCCAGAATGTATGCTTCATCTGGGGCATCAAACTCAGTCTCTGTACCATCAGGTCCAATCAGCTTCACCTTGTATGTCACCATTGCTGATACGCGGAAGCTGGATGCTTCAAGTCCAAATGCACAAGGAGATTTCTACTGATTGGTGGGGATGGAAGATGAATATGAAAGAGGCTGTGGTTGATGCTTGCTTTCTTTGCTGTTGGGGCGTGAACCTGGTACATGAACAATTTACTCTTGTTATGTTTTCGTGTAGGCTTATTCTTCCCTTGAATGTCTGCTTTGACATGCATTGCTCTGGTTGGGCAAGCTTGTATTGGACAATAATTTGTAGTGGACCTCCTGGAATTGTTTTGCATCGCTTCTCTATTTTTTACATTATAATAGCGTGTGGTGTATGCTATTCCGGTTATAGATGTGGTTTCTCTAATTTTGTGGTGACTTTTGAAGTCAGTTTCTCTCTGTGGTATGTATACCATATTCTGTGGACTCATTTGGGCAGATGGCATTTGGGGTATGAACTAGAGGATGACCTCATGTTGGATTTAAAAATGAAATCACTATGGCGTGGTGTAAAAGCAGGGTTATTTGGAGATTTAACTGGTTGTTACGTATTTACGTGGTTTCCAAAGTATCGAGTGGCTGTATGTTCAGTGATAGGCACCTATGTCACATGGACATGCCAAAAAGGACACAGGACACCATTTTTGTGCTGTTTTCCATTAGGAATAGTATATGAAGGGACACGACACGGGTGTAAATTAAAGTATCCCTGTGACATAGATGGCACCAGGCCGTCTGGGGTGCTTGCCATGAACTGTCGTCTTTCTTCTGTGGAGTTGAATATGGTGGGAAATACAGCTGAGATAGGCATCCTCTGGTTCTCAGGGCGCTGCCTAGTAATTGCCCTTAGCAGTAGTCTGTACACAATTCAGTCTCTATCGACAATTGTTCTTCCATTTGGCTTCTCCATCAATGTAATTTTAGCTGTTCATTGCTGGAGTTTTACTTTCAACAGAAGAAATTGATAATTTGTTATTGCTGCCCTTCACATTTCTCATGAGATCTGTGGTATCGTGCAAGTTAAACTCGACTTCTCACTGTTTTATTTTTATGACGAGAAACACTCACCTACAACCGGGTCACTTGGTGTAAACCTCGGGTGGGGTCACCAACACCCAAGCCCTTATGGAGCTCAACAGATCAAGGCACCCATACACTTGGTGGGAGTAGGAATGCACACTGAGCCGGCTCAGCTAGAGCTCGTCTCAGTCTCACCTGTTTTGTAAATGTGTCGAGCTTGAACCGGCGTATGAAACTCGGACGATCTATCGAGCCCGATAAGGCTGAACAGGCTCAGTTCGTTGCGGACCCGACCTGCCCTGCCCAGCTTTCACACTTTCGAAACTCGAAAGTCGAATAGGGAACTTAGGGTTTCTCTCTCTTTTCCTCCCGCTCCCGGTTGACCCCCTCGCCTCTCCCCAGTTTCCGATGCGACATCCCCTCGGTCCACCACCGGGTCCACCGCACTCTGAGTTCCGGCGTCAGCCGTTGCCATCGCCATCGCCATCGCTACCACACTCCGAGTTCCAGTCCATCAAAGGTTCGGTGGAGAGCCGGATCAGAAGGGCAGGCCTCGCTCTGGCGTGAAGGTGGAGTTTCCGGCGGCAGGTTGGTATTTTTCTTCATTTCTTTTGCGGTGGTCTTTTTGTTTCATGCATTCGCCTTCATTCCCAGGGAAAATCACTGTTTCGAGGTAGAAATTTTGTGCAGCACAAATTGACGGAAATATCTTTTATTTGAGGAATATGACGAAAGTAAATGCCCGATTGTTTGAGTAATATAGAGTAAAGAATAGAGGTGATTTGTAGAAGAATGCAGAATGTTACCTAGAAGCGACGAGCTTGACTTTTGATTTTTATGCAAAACCCTGATTCTGGCTATTTGCTCTGAAAAGAAAGAGGGATTGGGGGAATTTTTAAGAACAGTCAGGGCATTCTCGTCATTCTTCATATTTTCTTCTTTTCTCTTTTTTTTTTTTTTTTTCCTCATTGTTTATAGAGAATACGGGCAAGAAGGTGAGTTGGTTCAATTCAATTCGGTGAAGAAAGTTTTCAGGTCGTCTTCTTCAAAAGATTGAGAAGAAGGTGAGCATTTTTTTCGTTTTTGTTTCTCCTAATTGTTTGTCTTCTTTTTTTTGTTGGCTTTTATTTCTAACTTATGTGAAAAAAAAAAACTTTTCCTGACAAGAAAATGACTACCATGATGAATTTCCTTATTTGCCCCTGTTTCTTTTAAAATGGCTCATATGCCCCTCAACTGGGCTAATGGTTTGTTTGGACAAGCACGACAGTGGATCCTGATATTTCGAAGGCAAGCTCGGCCCGAACCGAGCTTAACGACACGAGCCTAGCTCGAGACGAGCCTGAGCACCATTTTAACTGGGCCAGCCGAGCTTGAACATGCCAAGCTCGTTCGTGTGCATCCCTAGGTGGGAGTCAAACCTGGGACAAAGGGGTCAGCACCTTCTCCCTAGGCTTGACAGATACATTCTGTGACACAATTTTTAGCAGCAGTTAGAAGCTGAACGAAAATACAAGTGAGAAATGAAGACTAGTATGACATTGCTACTTGCACATATACAGATAGACAAAGAATCAACGAGATTTTTTGATAAATCTCTTGTACCACATACGTGGCCGGAAATGGTGATTGTATGTTTCAAACTAACTGGTTGAACTGAAACTATTGACCTCAATTTGGCTCCCATGTGAGGTCTAATATCACATATAACAGAAGTTTCCTGAATTTGAATTTCTTCTTCTTCCTGTTTAACTTTTATCAGTCGCTGAAAGTTGTGCTTCCACTGGTAAGAATAAGCCTGATCATGCAGGTCATTTTTCTTTTCTTGATTGGCATGCACACGTACATAAGTTCATGGTGATGTCAATATATCACTAAATCGATGACCATGAATGAACCAAGCCACCACCTACTCATCACCTGTGTAATGCCATAAATTTGTCTGAGTGCTGTTGTGGTAAGCGGGTCCTGTGTCAAGCTGAAAGGCCCAGGATCGAATCTCTCTGCCACATGGGGTGGCTGACGTTGTTCTGGTAGGCGTCCGCCTAACCCCCAGCTCGCCTTTAAAAAAAATAAAAATAAGTTAGTCTGAGTGCTAAGATCTTCACTGCTTGGGTCCACCGATGTGCTGTGAAATTAAGGACCATCAAAAGGAGGGGATGGCTATTTAAGAGGGACAAAACAAGGGACCACCTACCAACAGGGGCTCCCCTTGTTTGGTAGAAGCAGCTAGTGCACGTCACCTTGGGTTGGGACATTGCAGGTTCAAAACTCAATGGTAGTTGTATAACTGGTAGGGGTCTGCCTAACACCAACTTGCCTTTAAGAAAAAAAAAAACAAGGGACCACCAAGGCCAACCATGCGCCAGTTGATGGCCAGCATTGCCATCAACATTGAGCCTACTAAACGTAATCAAAGGTGACAATGACACTTCTCTTATCCATAAGCTTTGAATAGCTACTGACCAGATTCCAGGCAGGGTTGCAACACTAGACTGCAAGCAAGGTTCCAGTATTTGTATCTCAGAGTGATAACCAATCCATTTGGGCGCCACTGAAGAACTACCAACCTTGCCACAAATCAAATGGTTTCTGATATTAGTGGAAAAGTGAAGTTTAGATCAGGAACTCGGCCGCATTTCCTTTGACACCAATGAGTATTACCAGTCTGCAAGTACGCGAGATGGGATCAGGTCAGAGTGTTCTCCAATGGTCCGTCAGTGCACCTCTGGATACCGTTGGTCTCAAGATGAACGGCATCCAAATCCTGTCTGAATGGGATGGGCTCTTCAATTGAAGATGATACAGCACCCAAACGTCCACCACCTTGGGCATCTCTATGTGGATTCGAGTTTTTTGAGATCACGTGATTTCAAACCGTAAGGTGGCCAAATATGAGAGATGAATAAATGGGCCCAAATATGATTTCCAATCTCACTCCCCCATTTTCTTGGGGCTTGCATGTGAGAAATGTGGCCAATGTGATTCATTCTCTCGCAGCTTTGAGAAAGATGATTCTCATTTGGGTTTTGATTTTAACCTTCGTTCCATCTCCGGTCCAAACAGGGTGAGGCGGGGCCCTGTTTCCCTCGGGTGCACTGCCATCCCTATGTGCTGGGTGCATCATTTAACTTTCTAATTAAGCATTCACATAAATTAATTAGAACTGTGATTATTGTTGCGAGAGTTGTATCAATCAATTCAGAGATCATCTTTCACATGATTTAAAAGACATATCTTTGCCATCCAAATTGATTTGTGACACCTTAAGTAAACAAATTAAAATAATAATTGGTACCCTTGTAATGAAATATTTTTTTATAGCTCTCAAAGCATCCTCAATTTCTGTACAAATTAGAGACAGTAGCATTGATAGCAGACGCCGAAAATACTGGGAATTATTTTCACTAACCTAACTAGCCCAGTAGACCGAGTGATGGCCGCTGCCACAAATATTGCTGATACTTTGAAAATATCCATATTTTCAAACTACTGTCTTCTTTAAAATATCATGTTTTTATCCCGACAATAATGCAATAAAATAACCTTTTGCCTAGTTTTTATATTACATAGGATTTTCATATATTGTTTTGTATATAGTTTATGTAGACACTGATATTTTCACGCAATTTGCCAAAGAAAATCTCGCTCTTCAAAACATCACGAGATTTGTGAGTTGTGACCATCATTATGGTCGTAGTGAAAAATGTTTGAAGCAGGAAAATAACATCAGCATTTTTCTCAAGAGATATTGAAACGCTTTATTTTCCTTGTATTTTATATTGGCAAAAACTCAGAAAATTAAAATAATAATGAACATCGCAAAGGAAAACTTAATTATGATGGTATTTACCGTTTTAAGTGGCTGGGAAATATCTTTTTTTCTTCATTTTTTTTCCAAAAAAAAAAGCCCATATTTTTTATTATGTTGATGGGCTGACTCATCAACCAAATTTCCACTTGTATGGTTTAGGTGGGTTATTTCCAACTGGGGGAAGAATCCAGGATTTCCAAGAACAACAGGGGCAAGGACCACGTTAATGAGATTGCCTTGCCAACATAGTTGCATGCCACTATAATAATGGATCAAAATAGCAAACAAAAGGGGGGTGCTGATGGGACACATACCCGTCACATGTCCAACAGGAATACCAGCAAAATGGGCATTTTTCCCCATCCCCACAAGCAAAAGAATTGTAAGAAAAGTAAGAGTGAGGAAAGGAAAGGTAGGGAATTAAAAAAGGGAGGCACAACGAGACAAACCACTTTTTTGGCTACAATGTGGGTGGAGAAAGAAATGGACACGCAGCAGAGTAGGCACCCCCAGATGCTACCAATAATTCATCTTTACTTCTGTCAGTTTCCCTTGGAATCCAACAATGAACACGACACGCCCCATCTCTCTCTCAGAGACCAACAAAAAAAAGGATCCACGATAACATCCATAATCATATACATATTCAGAAACCTCTCTTTCAAGTCTCAACGGACTAACAAAAAAGATACCTCTCTCTCTCTCTCTCTCTCTATATATATATATATATATATATATATATATATATATATATATATATATATAATATATATATATAAAGAGACCAACAAAAAAGGATCCACCATAACATCCAGTCGTATACACATTCAGAAACCTCTCTCTCTCTCTCTCTCTCTCTCTCAGTAGACCAAAAAAAGATCAACTATGACATCAATAATCAAATGTTCAGATTCAGAAACATCTCTCTCTCTCTCTCTCTCTCTCTCTCTCTCTCTCTCTCTCTAAAGAAACCAACAAAAAATCCACAAATCATACATTAAGAAAGACCTCTCTAAAGAGACCAACAAAAAATATCCACAAATCATATATTTAGAAACAGCTCTCTAACGGAACCAACAAAAAAATCCACAAATCATATATTCAGAAACAGCTCTCTAAAGGAACCAACAAAAAATCCACAAATCATATATTCAGAAACAGCTCTCTAAAGAGACCAACAAAAAATCCACAAATCATTTATGCAGAAACATCTTTCTCTCTCTCTCAACAGTCCAAAAAAGATAAAAAATGACATCAATAATCAAATATTCAGAAACATTTCTCTCTCAACAGACCAAAAAAGATCCACAATGACATCAATAATCAAATATTCAGAAACATCTCTCTCTCTCTAAAGAGACCAACAAAAGGGATCCACGAAGACATTCATAATCCTATATTCAGAAACACGTCCATGGTTACAACACATACACAGGCATGAGTCCACTGAAACACCGACACCAAGAAAGCAAGCACGCCCGTCATCATAACAATGGGCTAAAAAAGTAGACCCCCAAACCACCAACAAATTACAACACCAACCAACCCAAAAGAAGAAAAATAATTAGTCCACACCCCTTTTGTCTTACCTCTCTTTCTACAACAGAGAGAAATCACCCAAAACCATCACATGCCAAATCACGATTCTTTCTTATTTCGATCAAATCAACTCGGATCCTCGAGCAATTTGACGCTTTGGGGTCTGAAGAACGAATCCGGAAGGGAGATGACGATGGTGGGGATTGTTGAGATTCAACTTCTCGTAGTAACGAATGGAGAGGAGCGACAAGGAGAGGTTGACCTCGTCCTTTCCCCAACGAGACGAGGTGGGGATGAGTCTGTTGAGAGAGGGAGGCCGAGAAGAAGAAGAAGAAGATGGTGGTGTTGGTGGGTTGAGAAGGGGCCAGAGGTAGAGGGAGTGGAGGCGGCGGAAGCCGCCGAGAGCGAGGACGACGGAGCGGAGCTGGTGGGTGGAGCAGCCGGTGTTGGCCCAGTGGCGGGTGCAGATGATCTCCCAGAGCCGCTCGTCCTGGCCGGCGCGGTTCCACTGCCGGCTGACGCACGACGCCACCCCCAGCGTCCTCGAATCCATGTGCTTGAACACCTCCAACAGCAGATCCTCCTCCAGCCGGAATTCCTCCTCTCCCCTCCTCTTCTTGTTTCCGGCGTCCTCCGGCGGCTCCAATAGCCTCTTCATCGAGTTCACACAGAAAGAACGAGATGCAAGAGAGTGGTGGTGGTGGGAAGAGAGAGAAAGGAAGGGATGCTTCTCTTTTTTCTCGTGTTCGTGTTTGAAGGAAGGATTCTCTCTCTCTACAAAGCACTCATCAACCCCCTTTACTCTTCGTCTTTTTCAGCCCCCTTTTAACGTGATCAGATGGGGTTTTAAATTAATTAATAAAGGGGAAAGGGTTTTACAGAAATGGGCTTCATTTTGTGGGGTTGTTTCAAAGGGTGGGACGGAAAAAGCGACAAAATAGTGACGGTGATGACGATATCTGTTTTTGGGGATTGGCTCATCTTTTAAGATAGAGAAAGAGAAAAAAAAGGTGTTTTTCTGAGGAGGACTTCGAACTTTCAAGTCCACGGATTTTGTAATTGCCAAACAGGACCTCAGAGCCCTATTGTGGGAGAATACGTTAGGAGAAGCTATACAATAGGGCCGGTCAACGAGTCCAACATGTTCAGGCCAGGCTCATTTACCAGTGGATTGGGTTCGTTGTTCAACCCGTGTTCGTGTTTAGCTGTGACGAGCCAAACACCAACTGATTTGTTAAAACATTTCATATTACATACACATAATATATATATATATATATATATAAATAAAAGAGTCAAGCCGAGCATGCCATGTTTGTGCTTGGCTCATTTACTTAAATGAACTAGCTCGTCAAGCGCAATTTTCAAGCCCAGAAGGATGAGCCGCTCATCTCTTTTCCCAACTATAAAAAAAAAAGGTGTGACATTGCCCTTAAGTAAGGGCAGGTGCCTGACCCTTTTTTGTGCCTATCGCATGCCTATCAAGTTCTGAAAAAATTGTTTTTATTTTTTCTAAAATCTGACCATACACATGTGATCTACATGCTTGATTTTGTGGGAAGCCACTTTTAGATTGTCCGATTTCAACACTAAGTTTAAGTTTTCATAAGATTCAAAAATCAACTATCTACAATTTTGAAAAATATTTAATGCTTAAAATTAATTTTTTTTTCAAAAAAAAATGATCCAAATGTGATTTCTTAGTAAATCAAACATGCATAACACATCTGTAGGGTCATATTTTTGAAAAACAACATGAAAACCCCTAACCAAGCTTGGTAAGCATGCAGTAGGTACAAAGAGCGTCAGTCATCTACTCTTTTATCTCTATATACACATATATATAGAGTAATGGGTATGTGTTAAACCCATTTGGTGCTAACCCGTCTGCCAAATGTTTTTTTCAGCTTCTCTGGTGGTTTTTATGCGGTTCTAGCCCTATAAATGTGTTGGGCATGGTAGATTTATTAAGAATCCACACCTGGATTATGTGTTTTGGATGAAAAAAAATGATGTTTGGAGCTTCAAAATTTTACAAAGATTTTGAATCATTTATTTTTTGAAATTTATAAAAAACCACCCATGTTTTGGAATCAAAGGCTTCAAGAGCTGATCCCTACAAAATCAAATACATAAATCACATTTGTAAGGTAAGATTTTAAAAATAAAATGAAAAGAACCCAAAAAACCAATTTAGCATGCGGTTTAGCACCGACCCATTTCTCTCTCTCTCTCTCTCTGTATATATATATATAACAAGTTTTGTTATTATATGAAGCTTTCAGTTTTTGTTTATATAGTATAAATTTTAAAGTTTTCAATATAACAAAAAAAAAATTCTAATAATTTTAAAAACACATTTATTTCATCCTCTTTTTTTTTTTCTTTGTGGACAAAATAACTATAGGGCCTATACTTGTTATCATGCTCCAAACTCAGTACCTACATTTGAAAAGTGAGAAACCAATTTGAGATATGTTTTTCTTATGAAAAAACAATGGTTTCTTAGAGGGGAGAGAGATAGAGGCCTGTGGCCTCCGAGTCTTTCTACTCAAGACAGAGTGCTTGCATGTCTTTGTTTGCTTTTCCATTTACTAATCAAAGAAACCACATATGAGATTGAAGACTTGTCGTACTGGCTTATCCTGTCATACTTACAGTTGTCATCCCAGAAATATTAAACAAGAAGACTTAGAACGTTAATCCCTGGGCTGATCGTTGGTTTTGGCTTGGGCAAAGGGGTGACGCTTATAGGAATCGAACCGTGACTGACCCACTGACGATCAAGACCCAGCCCCATTGCGCCAACCTCGTTCCTTTCATGAACTTCAATGCAGGCCCACAAACCCCTCCCCATTCGCCCACTCAAAAGCTTTTCCTCAACTCTCTGACTGCAACAACTGTTCGTAGCTTGCACTTACCCCCACATCACACTCTCAACTCCCTCTCTTCTTTTTGTATTTTTGGACGCTACCTCTCTTTTGTCGCCAGCCCAAATGATACACTCCCACTTCCCTAGCACCACCCTTAACTTTGATCTGGGATGATTCAACGGTTCAGATTGAACTCAGGTGTTCATCATGGCATCATCAAGTGGTCCAAATTGACTCCGTAAAACTTGACCTGTATCCAATCAATGAGGGTTTCGCTTGTCTGTTAGGAGCAGCTAGTGCACGTCACCTTGTTTTGGGACATCTCCGGTTCAAAACCCAATGGTATAGTGGTAGGAGTCTGCCTAACCCCAGCTTTCCTTTCAAAAAAAAAAAAAGAAGAAAAAACTGCACCTGGATCCAATTAGTGAGGTCCAAAAGCATACCATATGAGAAGCCAAGATGACTCTCCATCTGTTAATTTTTTTTGGATTATGTGGAAAAAGTTAGTGCATCCATGCCAGAGTTCCATTTAGGGTCGGCTCTAATTCCAAATATGGGTCTCCCCTTTCTGAAATTTTAAATATGAGCCAAACTTTTAATGAAAACAGTCAAATAGAGACCTCCAGTCAACACATGATATTGGAAGACAGGAATCTTTTTGGTTTCTTGTATTGTTCTCCAAAAACTGAAAAGTATTTACTTGTCCTCGAGAAAAAAAAAGTGAATAAGGTGTTTGCTTGTCACGGCCTAATTAGAGATTTCTTCTTGCGTTGAAAAGCAATCCGAACTCCCCAACGAGAAACGTTTTCATCGAAAAGGGAGGTACAACATTGATTTCAGACTTACTTTCCTAATGAAATAAAACCTGATGTTTGTGTTATGGTTTTAAAACTCGTTGACTTGTCGCATTTGACTCATCGATCCATAACTTGGCTCCGTCAACTCAGTGACTTGGGCCCGGTCATGTTAATTTTATATTTTATACAAAATATATAAATATATGTATATATTATGTATATTTTATCAATATATTATATATAATATGAATTATATGATATTTTTATAATATATTTAATGTATAATTTTATTAATATATATATATGACTCGCCCATGATTTAGCTGACTCATTCATGACTCGGTCTTGATCGAGTTTTGTAGAAAATGAGTTTATACTTATTTTTTACTCAATGACTTAACGATATGAGCCGAGTCATTGGGTTGACCTAATGAGTTTTTAAACTATGGTTTGTGTTGCCGCCTGATGCGGACTCTTTGAAAATTTTCAAGAAAAGTTTGGCAGTATTGAAATTTCAGAAATATGTGAGCGTATTTGAAATTATGGTTAAAAGGTTGGCCCGTAAATGAAAATTCCCCTTTTTTAAACATAATTTGTCATACCCTAAATGTTTCTCTAAAAATGAATTGTTTATAAAGATGCGAAATTTTAATTTTTCTCCCTTTGGTTTTCAAAGAAATACCGAAAGAAAAAGTGTTTTGAGTGGAGTGCTGCTGGATCTTGGGCCTAAAGTTGACAACGGGTTTGATTTGTCTTGGGTACCTGATCCAATCTGATCCCAGACAGGGTGTGATACAGAAAATGGAGAGCCAAATGTTATTATGGCACAATAACCCGACTAAGTTATGGGTCAGCTTGGACAATCATTTTCTCCAGATATCTATATCTGAACTGATCCGGTTGGCCCGAGTGTTTTTCAAAAGTTTTGTGGGCCAGATCTGTAAGGTAAAATTTAATTTAAAAATTACTTTAAAAAATCTTTAAATTTTTTTTTTAAAAACACAAGCAAAAACATGTTGCTTGTTTCTTTTCATTTATACCCGGCCTACTCAAACCATTCTTCTCAGACCTTGCCATAACCCTAAACCTAGTTTAGAATCTCTCCAACTCAAATCAACTAAACCCGATTTCTGACATATTTTAAAAGGTAGTTAGACTTGGTAAAATCGCCCAGCCCTAACAGTAGAGTTTTTAGGTCTAAAATTTTCACTCAACCTACCTTAGGATGTCCAGTATCTACCGTCTGAAAATCAGGATTTACTTGTTTGAAGATTAGGATTCTTTGTGTTATCTTTTATTTTTCTTTGGCTTGTTGATGATTTTCGTTATCATTGGAATAGTTGATGATTTTTGTTCATTGGAATAGTTGTTTTTATGTGTTTTGATTCTAAAGCAGCATTTTGAATCAGTTCACAAAGATACTTGACAAAAATGTTGGTAAGCTCTTTTTTTTCTCTATCATTCATATTATGTGTTAGCTCCTTATATATCGATGCATTTACTGGACATCATATATGTGTAGTTGCAGTTTGTTTATTGTTTGAACTGTCTTGCATCTTTAAAAAAGAAATTTCTTTAGTATTCAAACTTAAAAAGTCTTTATCCCTTTCTTCTGGCTGTAGGCTGATGATTATATGTCTCACTTATCCTTTTCTTTTAGCAGTAATATGAAACACGAACCTGAATCAACTGTATTTCGTATATCACTACTGTGTCTTTTTTTTCCCTAAAATATAGACATCTCAGATTGTATGTTTAATCTGAAGCATTGAATATTTTTTATTCAGTTTCCACATTTGGTTCTTCCTTTTGGTTACAATATTGAGAAAAATGTGTAGTTTTCTTTTTTTTTTCTAATCAGTTTTAAATCCCGTTTTTATGCTTTGGAAGCTCTAGTGAGTTTGTTGGATTTGATGTGAAAGAGCCAACATCTAGAAGCTGAGGGAAAGCTGTTGTTGTTGAGTCTATAAAGAAGGTAGTAACTGTATATATTTTTTTAAAGATGAATTTTAGTGTACCTTAATCGTCTTATGATTCTTTTTTTTAACATTGGATGCAAAAGAATGGGTGCAAGGTATTGATCATGATCGGTGATGGCGCAACAGGCCTTGAGGTAAATGTGGTGCTCAAAATCAACTTTTTGCCCTCATTAACTTATGTGCAACGAAGGAATCTACATATGCATTTAGATTCAAAATGAGAACATTAATATTCTTGTTGAGCCATTTGTTTCCTCCTTATATTCATATTTTAACAAAAAGCAACTTGAGAATATTAATGAGGAAAAAAAAACAGAAAACCTTATTTTTGAGTTTGGGGTCGGGTCGAGGCGGGGCGGGGTGGAGGTCCAAAGTCTCTCCTGCCACGGGGATGGACCAGGGATGTGGGTTAAATTTTTGAGACGGGGCAGGGTTGGAGACCTTGTCCCCCACCCTGGCCCCGGTCCATTGCCATCCCTAACTAGGAGTGCTTGAGAGGAGTCATCCTAACACGATGCCCTCAATCCTCTAAATAAGTGGAATAGCCATGGAATTTGGATTAGTATCGCAGTTGGCAGTGCTTCACTTCTAAATGAAGCAAGGCTAACTTTTTTTCTTTTTTTTTTTAAAACTAAGCAGAAAGGTTATTCCTTGTCAATTTTTATGTTTAACGAGGAAGAGTTAAGTTTTATCTACAGGTAATAGGATGAACACTGTCAGAATGCAGGCTGTTATACATAATTTTAAGATAAGTTAGGCATAAATTTCTTATTTTTTAAATATTGGTGATCATGGTAGTTAGGGCTGGTAAACGAGTAGAACGTATATTATATTTAAAATATATATTAAACAGAAAAACTACGTATTTTTATCTATACAAGCTCTCCCAAATCGAGCCAAACACCCTGTGTTCGCGCTTAACTCGTATAAACTCAATGAGTTAATCGTGACTTGGCTCACTAGCTATACAAACCAATCGGGAACGAGTTCATGACGAGCCTAGTCACTAGCTGCTCGGTTCATTTACCAGCCCTAATGGTAGTTAGCTTTTTCAAAATTCATTGATAGGTCCAATTGAGAACGGAGGGTGGAGTAAAGAGATACCTGCTATTCTGGGCTCTTTGGGTCCGGATCCGAAATGGAGATCCGTAGGCAACATGCACGTTATATGGACGTTATCTCGAATTTGAAAAGCCGTTATTATGGCCGCCTCCCTAACCGTTATCTCGTCTCTCTGCACCTTCACAGACGCGTCCTTCCTCTCCAATGGCAATTCCTCTCTTCGTTCCTTCCCCTTCTCCTCTCCAGACTCTGCTTCTCTTGTTAATGCTTCCCAAGAGCGAATTTCAAGCAGACCCATCTTCTCCCATCTTCGCGAACCACCAGAAAAGGCTAAGATTTCCGAAAGGAGGAGCCCCAGAGGTGCCCATTATTACGCTACTGAGATTAGACGGTTTAGCACCCAAGAACCCTCAGAATTTGCTCTGAACAATCTCATTCGGTGGATGGATGAAGATGGGTTCCGCCCCAATAGGTCCTTCTCTGCTCAACTCTTGCAGGCTTGCGCCCGCTGTTCTTCCTATGAACTCGCGAAGATCGTCCATAGCTTCCTTTCGGGAATCAATCACGATGTTACTGATGAGACATTCATTTGCAACAATCTCATAGGGATGTATGCGAAATTGGGCTGCTTGGAAGATGCATTCCAGGTGTTTGATGAAATGAATGAGAGAAGTTCTATTTCTTGGTCGGCTATCATTACTGCCTGCAGTCAATCTGGGAATTTTTTAGAAGCTGTTCTGTTGTTTAGGGAGATGGGGAGAGAGGGTTTGAAGGTTAATGAGTTTGCTCTGGGTAGTGTTTTGAAGGCAAGCTCTGGGCTATCGGACATATATCTTGGCAAGCAACTCCATGCTCTAACGTTACGAAGTGGCTTCCATTCAGATGTCTGTGTGAGGACGGCATTGATAGCCATGTACTCAAAATGCAATTCCATATCTGATTCCCTGCAAGTTTTCAGTTATATGCATTCTCAAGATATTACTTCTTGCAACTCCATGCTTGCTGGCTACGTTCAAACTGGCCATTTCATTGAATGTGTCAAATTATTTTTCCAGACGATCTCTTCAGGATTTGTTCCAAATGAGCCCACTTATGCTAGTGTCATCAGTGCTTGTTCATCAATAAGGGATATTGATCTTGGCAGAGCTTTGCATGGCCTTATAATAAAAGACGATCTCTTTGGTGTAGCTCTTGGTAATTCACTCATTACATTTTATGGTAAATGTGGGAGATTCAATGATGCTTTCAAACTGTTTGCTTGCATGACTGAGAAAAATATAGTTACATGGAATGCAATTATTTCAGCTTGCACACAAGAAAACAGGTTTTCTGATGCAGCAGATCTATTTACAAGGATGCAATTAGTAGGGATCAGACCAAACCATGTAACAATGTTGAGCATTGTAAGTATGGTAGCTTCTGCTGCAGCTTTGAAACAAGGAAAAGAACTCCATGCTCGAATTCTGAGATGGGGTCTTGAGCAAGATGTGGCTCTTGCCAATGCCCTTATTACAATGTATGCTAAATGTGGTTGTGCGGATAAAGCACTACTTGTCTTTGGAAAAATGTGGAGGACTGATGTAATTTCGTGGAATGCAATGCTCTCAGCATATGTGAAAAACCATCAATGGAAAGATGCTTTTAAACTATTTCAAGCAATGAATTATGCAGGCATACGGCCAGATGATCACAGTTTCACTATTCTCCTTGGTTCATCCTCTTTGTCCAAAGAACCATTGAGGGGTGGTGGCAGAGAGTTTCATGCTTACATCTTAAAAACAGCTCCTGAAGAATTGGGGGTGTCTACCAACAATGCTCTTGTAACCATGTATTCTAAATTTGGGAATATTAAAGCAGCAGAGAAGGTTTTTAGGAGGATGAGAAAGAAAGATCTATTTTCCTGGAATGCAATGATGGATGGGTATTCGATAAATGGCAAGGGTGGTGATGCCATTGGTCTTTTCCTAGAGATGCAGTTGAGTGGTATCAGGTGGGACCATTTGACACTTTCGATTCTCCTAGCAACAGGTGGCAGACTATTATCCCTTGAACTCAGTCGACAGTTTCATGCATTTTCCATAAAAACTTATCACCATAATGATAGCAATCCATCTTCTCTTTCAATTTACAATGCTCTTATATCTACATATTGTAAATGTGGAAGCATAGAAGATGCAATTTGTGTATATGAAAGAATGGTTCATACTGATGTTTACTCCTGGACAGCAATGCTGACTGCATATGCCCATTATGGCATGGGCCATGAGGCTCTTGAACTCTTTGAAACCATGATTACTCAAGGGGTCAAACCCAATTCTATAACCTTCTTGGGTTTGCTTACTGGTTGTGCTCATACAGGGCTAGTCAAAGAGGGGACCTATTATTTTGATATTATGACCAAGAACTATGGCATACAACCAGAGATTGAGCACTATGCATGCATGGTTGATCTCTTTGGAAGATCAGGCCAGCTTGTAAAAGCTGTAGAATTCATCAAGGGTCTTCCTGTTGACCACGGCGCCACGTTGTGGAAGGTTTTACTAGGTTCGTGCCATTTGCACAAGGAACTCAATCTTGGCATTGAAGTAGCAACAAAAATTCTGCAGTTGGAACCTGGAGATGAGACAACATATGTGCTTCTCTCCAACATCTACGCATCCTATGGCATGTGGGAGAATGCTATAAGACTGAGAAAGATGATGAAAGACAGAGGAATGAAGAAGGAAACAGGATGGAGTTGGATTGAGATTGGGAATAAACAACATGGATTTGCAGCAGGGGATGTATTGCATCCGCATAGGAAGGAGATTTATGAGAAGCTGGAGGAGACTGATAAAAAAATTAGAAGGCTGGGTTACTTGCCCATGACTGAGCTAGTTTTGCATGATGTGGATGAATCACAAAAAGAAGTCATAATCAGTCATCACAGTGAAAAGCTTGCTGTTTGTTTTGGTATTTTGCGAAGTCCCCCTGGTAAGCCTATAAGGGTGATTAAGAACCTTAGAATTTGTGAGGATTGCCACAAATGGATGAATCTGATCTCAGTGATAGAAAAACGCTTGATCATACTGAGAGATTCACGCCGTTTCCATTGTTTTAAAGACGGTAAATGTTCATGTGGTGACTATTGGTGATTGATTATTATTGGGTTCGGTTGACAAAAAAGTGACTATTTCTTCTTTCAGAAATAACATGGGGATTTAACGTATGGTCTGTTGGTCAAGACAATGCTATTACTATTCAACTATCAAGTTCAGCTGGATGCATTTTTATGCTAATCGATTAAAACTGTCAAGCATGTGGAGCAACTCGGGATCATTTATATTGGAGTGTGCGATCAAGCAGAAAAGAAGTGCAATATTATTGAAATATTCCAGGAGGTTCTTTCTGTAAAAGCATTTTTAAGCAGTGATACAGACACCTTAAATAGAGAATATGCTGAGAGCATGGTGTTGCAGCCATATATGCGCAGTGGCACTGGTTCTGCCATGTTTGTTGCTAAGAAGAGCTCATACTAATCAGCTATCAAGTTCAGCTGAATGCATTTTCTCTTTTATGCTAATAGTTATATATCATGTGAACAACCTGGGATCATGATATATTGGAGTGTCAATCATGCAGAAAAACAGTACAATATTCCAGGAGTTTTTTTCTGCAAGTGAAACTTTTTAAGCAGTGATGCAGACACTTCGAATAGAGAATATGCTGCCAATATTGTGGTGCTGCAATGTGTGAACTGCCAGTGGGCATTCAGGTTATTAGGAGAAAGGATGAAGGGGATTTTTGGTAGAAATCTTCCATGTATTTGTATGTGGTATGTAATTGCACGACCTTTTCTTGCAGCAAGACCACACAAATATAAAGTAGCCACCTGAAAACTCAGTTCCACTCTCATGAGAGGCCAAATACCTGGGATTATACGTGTTTTGATCCATATTTTCACCCTCATTAACTCATCCTCATCCCAGTGAAGCTTGAGAAAGTTCTCTTTGCATGCAGTCCACACCTCCAAAATGGCCTTCTTAACAGGGACATGAAACCCATCATGACAGCTCTTGTTACAAAGAACCCATTGCTTCCACACCATTATATGAAAGCACTGCCTCCAGCAATGGTGAAGCCATTGCTCCTCGTGGTTTCCACTAAACCACCACTGCAGCTCGTTGGTCATACTGGCTGTAGGGGTCCTCTTTTTGCCAAATCTCTCAACAATGAATCTCCACATGTTAGCAGCGACTTTACAAGTGAAAACCAAATGGGTGATAGATTCACCATCTTTCTTACAAAGGTGACATCTATTCACCAACGGGATTCTGGACCTTTGAAGTTAGTCGCCAGTGACCAGCCTTCCTAAACAGCCCGGACACACTGTCCATTTGGCCCAGGGCAGACAGTTGCTCGACTGTACCAGCTTATGTCATGGGATGGTTGACGCCTCCCATAGCGTCCAAGTTATAGGTGTGCTGGGGTTATCAATGCACATTAAAGCATCCTGTTCTTCACCCAGAGAGGGTATATAAGTTAGATTCCAGCAGGGAGGGACCGGAATCCTGGGCGTTAGTGAGAGCTTCCAATGCTGTACCTACCGTCCATCCAGCTTGTCCAGAAGTCTCCTTATCTTTCACATCATGGATGAGGATGCTCTGTTCCC
Source organism: Nuphar pumila (assembly GCF_984573655.1). Lineage (NCBI taxonomy): Eukaryota > Viridiplantae > Streptophyta > Magnoliopsida > Nymphaeales > Nymphaeaceae > Nuphar > Nuphar pumila. The sequence goes on from NC_143253.1 coordinate 133,249,149, forward strand.
ATAGCTGTCACCAGAAACAGGCCTTGAGGCTATTGCCCAGCGCCATTTAATCTTGTCATTGACTGAGTTCCATCCCCACAACACTCATTTCCAGTCCCAAGAGATTGTTTTCCTGGTTCGGCACATCCATAGGCTATGGTAGTAGAGGTATTTACTGTTGACAAACCCTGCCCACCTGGAGTTCCCCACCAAAACATCATGTGCCCAGAAAGCACTACATGCCATATTGGTCTCCTTAATTCTTCGGATTCCCACTCCTCCCTCGCTGCATGGCCTGCATAGAATGGACCACTTAATTAAATGGGGGTGGCCGCCAGTGGAGTCTCTTCTGTTCCACAAGAAGGCCGTGAACAACTGCTCCATCTTTCGAATCACCACATTTGACAACTTGAAGGCAAGTGTCCAATAGAGCGAGTGATAAGGAAGCCAAAATATGTCTGATGAGGCATAAAGAAACCTGCATAAGATGGCAGCCGGAGCCTTCCAACTCGCCAGTCTCTTAGAATTTTTTATGACGAGACATTCTTGGTGGTCCGCCGTGAACACTACAGTAAAGAGGGGCAGCCCCAAGTATCTTCAATCAACAATGAAAGATAGACTACACGATCCGCGATCACAAGGGGAATTTTCTACAGGCAGGATGGAATACATGATCTGAATACCTAATGGACAAAGAAGGGGAGGATGGGAGACCATTTTGCAAATCGTCACAGCGTCTTCCAGAAGAGATTTGATAGGAATCATAAATCAATGCTTTGAGGGTAGAGGGAAACGTCACTTGATTATGGAGCAACTTTTGGAGTCGCTTAGCAAGTTTCATAGAGTTAGTTTTTCATTTTGATAGAATTGCTCACCAGCTTACTGAGTTGGAGATCATTTCGTTGTAAGGCCCAGAATCAAATCCCACTGGCGCATGGGGGATGCCGTTGCTTTATCACTGTTGGGCCACTTAAGGCTGTTGCAAGGCCCAGAATCAAATCCCACTGGCGCATGGGGATGCCGTTGCTTTATCACAGTTGGGCACTTAAGGCTGGGTGGTTTATCCTCAACTCAGGAGTTTTATCTTGCAAGGAGGTAGGCCCATTAAGCGAGCCGTTTCCCAGTGAGGGTTTTCCTTTGTCATTAAAAAAAAAAAAAAAATTGGTCGGGTCGCCATCATGTACAAATGAGAGTTTATTTTTTTCGTGAAACTAACTTTACAGATATGATCTACATGGTTTCTTTAATGGGAATCGATTCTTAGATCGTACGATTATGACACAGGTATGATTTTATTGTTAGGAGTCTGAAAGGATAGGACTCCTTGCGATAAGGATTCCTTATCACCTATCCAGGAACTTATCGAGTTCCTTGTAACTTCATACAGTTGTTAAGTTGTGTCTATTCTTTTTGTACAATATTCTATATAAGGCTGTATTGGGTTCATGCAACATACAGAATAATAGAGAGATCAGAAAGTTTTCATCCGTGGATGTAGGCACAGCCGAACCACGTTAATTCTGTCTTGTATAATGATTGTGGTTGCCATGTCATATTTTAACATGGTATCAGAGCCCATCATTTCAATCCGGAGTTGTAAAGCTGTTATCATCCCTCTTGTGATTGTGTGTGGATATTGCTGTATAGCAAGATTCTCAGATTAATAAGACGGTGATTCAAGAGCAGAACCCTACTCTTAAAATCACCATTGTTCTTTTAAATGTAACAAATTATCTTAGCTAGTCTAAAGCAGCCAGTCTTTTCCTTAATGGAAGATGAAGACTGAGATATGTTACTGGTAAAATCGTGCACCCAGATCAAGATAATGCCGGTTATGCTGAATGAAAATCGATAAACCATTTGGTTATATCGTGGCTTCTCAACTCTATGGACCCCAGTATTGCTGAGGGGTTTCTCTTTTTAGAAATTACCCAAGAAATATGAGAGTATTTGTGATGTGTACAGAGAAAAAAATAATCTTGCTCGTATTTATCAAATACAACAAGAAATTTCTGTCTATAATCAACAAGAAAAATTGTTTCATTCCTATATGAGGGCTCTCCGTGGCTTATGGGATGAACTGGCTCAATATCGTCCAGTTACTTCTAATCCTAAAGTTATTAAATGGCGTAATGAGGAGGACAAGATTTTAAAAAATTTGGCGGCTCTCAGGCCCGAATATGAGTCTCTTCGAATTCAAATCCTGTTGTTGATGCTGCTACCTACCTTTAATAATGTTTGTTCTATAATACAACATGAGGAAAATTGCCGAAAAGTCATGAATCCCACTTCGCAAGTTGTTGAATCGGGTATTGAAAAAATTGCATTTAAGATGGACACCCCCCCCCCCCCCCCACCGTTACTGCGGGATATGATTGAAAGGAGTATCCTCGAAAGCTAAAATTCATATGCAACTATTGTAAGAAACCCGACCATACAAAGGATCGCTACTGGGAGCTGCACGGCAGACCATCCAAAAATAGAACCACAGACTCCTAACAATCTTTACCCATACATTGCACGTGTCATCCTATTCAAAAGTTTATTTCTTTAAAGGCCTTTCACCATCCTACATCTCCTACGCCTTGCGTGTCTATTCTCACCATGAGCCCAACACTTTTCAAGAAGCTAACCTTGAACCTTAGTAGAAAAAAGCAATGGCAGAAGAAATTCATGCTTTCAAAAAAAATGATATCTAGCAAATTGTATCTCGTTCTGAAAGAAAGAAATTGGTAGGATGTCAATGGATATACAAAATTAAATATAATAGTAATGGCTCCATCGAAATATATAAAGCAAGACTGGTTGCAAAAGGCTACTCTCAAATGGAGGGTGTTGATTATAATGAAATCTTCGCTCCTATAGCCAAAATAAACTTCATAAGAATTTTTGTTTCAATAGCCACAAACCAAAATTGGAGAATGTATCGGTCTGATGTCAAAAATGCTTTTCTTCATGGAGATCATGAGGAAGAAATATATATGGAACTACCCCTAGGATATCATGTTGAAAATCATGAAGAAATTGCCTACAAATTAAAAAAGGCCATATACAGCCTCAAGCAATCCCCTCGAGCCTGATTTGCTAAGTTAAGTATGGTTCTTGTTGAAATAGGTTTTACAAGAAGCTTTTCTGATCATTTTATGTTTGTTTCTATTTAGGGATCAAAGACAACTATTATTCTTGTTTATGTAGATGACTTAATCATGACAAAAAACAATAAAGTTTTGATAGAACAGGTGAAAAAGAAACTGCATAAAAAATTTGAGATTAAAGATATAGAAATTCTAAGATATTTCCTTGGTTTAGAAGTTGCTCATTCAAGCAAAGGAGATTTATTTGTCAAAGGAAATATGTTCTTGATCTCCTTAAAGACACGGGTATGCTTGGCACCAAGCCTATAGATACTCCTGTTGACATGAGTTGCAAATTAAGAAAGGAGGATGGACAATAGGTAGCTGACATTGGAGAGTTTCAAAGACTGGTAGGTCGTCTTATTTACTTGATCGTCACACGACCTGACATAACGTATGTTGTAAACTTGATAAGTCAGTTCATGCATGGACCCAAACATACTTATCTCGAGGCAACATACAGGATTCTCAGGTACCTGAAGGAAACTATTGGAAAGGGAATATTAATGACAAAAAATATCAACCTAAATATTGTTGGATACACTGATGCTGATTGGGCGGGAGACCCAAATGATCGTAGATCCACATCAGGTTTGTTGGAGGCAATCTTGTTTCTTGGCATAGTAAAAAAACAAAATGTTGTTGCTCGATCTAGTGTTGAAGTTGAATATCGCTCTATGGCTCTTGGAACGTGTGAACTTATATGGATCAAGTCCCTACTGTCAGATATGGGAATCAGAATTGAAGAATCGATGGAGCTAAGGTGTGATAATCAAGCCGCCATCTACATTGGAGCTAACCATGTGTTTCACGAATAGACAAAACATATTGAGATCGATTGTTATTTTGTCCATAAAAAAATTCAAGCTCGAGTAATTAGAACTCCTCGTGTCAAAAACCAGGACTAACTTGCTGATATATTTACTAAAGCCTTGAGAAAAGAACGACATTGTGATATATTATGCAAGTTGGGGTAGATCAATATCTGCCAACCAACTTGAGGGGGAGATTGTTAGGAGTCCGAAAGGATATGACTCCTTGTGATAAGGATTCCTTATCACCTATCCAGAACTTATCGAGCTCCTTGTAACTCCATACGGTTGTTAAGTTGTGTCTATCCTTTTTGTACAGTATTCTATATAAGGTTGTATTGGGTTCATGCAACATAGAGAATGATAGAAAGATCAGAAAGTTTTCATCCCTGGATGTAGGCATAGCCGAACCACGTTAATTATGTCTTGTGTGATTGTGGTTGCCATGCCATATTTTAACATTTATGAGCTATGAAATGGTTGTATAACTGGTAGGGGTCTGCTTAACCCCAGCTTTATCGATCCGTCAAAAAAAAAAATTCAGAATCGGTTCATTTAAAAATAAATAAAAAATCCCAATAACAAAAAAGATTCACAGAAAAAAGGAAAATATATACAGAAATGAAGTAAATTAATGATAACTTAAAAGGTTCAATCAAATTCTAAAAGACGTAAAAAAATATAACAGCAAACAAATATCTAATTATCACAAAATATTAGAAAACCCAATTCAGACTAATTCTCTATAAATTGGTGAAGTGCCAATTCGATTTTAACAACATATATATGCACTAAGCTATGTCATAGAGACACGCGGTTTTTCTACGCATGTCCCTGGTGACTCGATCAAACACGTTGAAATTGATAACAAAACATATGCCCATTATTTATATATATATATATATATATATATATATATTATTTTCAATAAAAGAACAATTTTCAATGTTAAAATATTGAAACTAATTTTTTATTTATTAAAGATTAAAAAATTCTGTGTTCTTGTGTCCTATTTTCCAAAAAGAATTGAACTTGCAAGTTAAACCCCCATCACACAACCTGGTATCCAATATCCATGTATCGTTGTAACAAAAGTACTCAGCATGCCTTTATCATTGCAGGGGGTTGCCCGCCTGGCCAGCCAGGTAGCTGTGAGGGTGCTGAGATGATGGCACGGGATCAAACTTCACTAGTGCCCATCCCTATCATTTGAACCATGCTGAATCCATTTATGAGGTCCGGATTCAGATTGGCAGGCCGCCTTATATGACCAAAACGTACCCCCTGAAAATTAAGCCAGGGCCCATCATCTGTAGGTTCTTGGGTGCTGCTGCAGTCGCTAGCACAAATACTTTTTTATTTTTTTAAAGTCCAGCTGGGTGGGCCGTATTGACTCGATCCTAAGGCTGACTTGGTCGGAATCACCAGGTGCCACACGGTGCTTTCAATAAGCCCGTGACACTGGGTTAAGCAGACGCCACCAGTTATTTTTCAAGGTACCACTGGGCTTTGAACCTGCAACGTGACGTGCACTGAAAGCTCCTACCAACCACGCGGAGCCCCCGTTGGTTCCTAGAACAAATACTTAGCCCTGCCGTAGGAGAGCTCATGACCGTGTACAGAAAGGCAAATTCAGATACTTGGAAGTATCTGATAATGGGCCCAAATCCAAGTTGATGCATTAGTCCACAAACCCAAGAATCATGTTGGTGGGCATTGTCCTCATCTCACCTTCCTAATCTTAGTTCAAACACAACCTTGATTTTCCTTAACTTGCCATTCAAAACTGGATCTGACATATGATGGAATTCATTCTACATTCAATCCTAACGGTCCAACCGATGGCTATGATTCGTACACATTCTCACCTGGATGAGGACCAACCCTAACGATCCTGATGCATCAGTTGGACGGCTAGGATCGACATAGATCCTGTCAGAGTATTTGGTCCTCTTTTTTCAAAACCATGATTAACGACTACAAACCTACTAGTTACATGACTCTCATCTTCCCCATCTTCCCAATATGGACTAACCAAAATTAACAAATAGCCAAGGATGTTAGTTGGTTTGAGATCCCCCAACTAGTTCTTCCATAATAGCCTACATTTTCTATTCTAAACTTATAGAACTCTCATCACAAATGACAAATGCAAACTTGATTGTCATATAATACACAACTTAAGTTCCCATAGCATTCTAATTTCTATTCTATTGATTAAAAAAAATAGAAAATCCACTTTATTCACGGTGTACTGTGAACCTACTACACAAAGACAGACATGAACCGCGACAAAGATGCGAGCATGATTTCATGATTTCACAATTTATTTAAAAAGGACACAAGGGCACTGACTCTTTAATTTATTTAATTGATTAAAAACTTTTTTTTGATGTTTTAGGATTTTAGTATATAAATATATATTTTTATTGAAAATGTTGTTACAAACTATAAAAAATACATAAAATTAATAAAATACTGTATGTAAATGTCCCAAAGGGACACATGCCATATGTCGTGCCATGGCCCTAGACACAAGACCTTACATTGAGTGTCCATGTGACAAGTGCGAAAAAAAAACAAGGTGACATTGTCTTGTCACACGTGAGATGATTTTGAAATCCAAGTTTGATTTTCTTTTTTTTCAAAAAATACATGATCCAGGCACTGGATTTTTGAAATTCTTTAATTAATAAAAAACTACTTTTGATATTTTAGTAATTGAAAATACATTTTTATTAAAATATTATTTTAAATAATAAATAATTAAAATGGAAATATGAATCCATGTACGATTGTGTCACCAATTAGGACATGTGGCTAACATGTAGTGTCCTTGTGACAACACATATATAGTAATAGGTTTGTTTAGTTTTTAATTTCTGACCTTATAGATGTTATCTATGTACTTGATTTTATAGGGATCAGCTCTTGAAGCGTTCGAGTCTGACACATGGGTGGGTTTTTATAAGGTTCAAAAATTCAACTGTCCAAAATCTGTATAATTTTTTTAGGCTTCAAATATTATTTTTTTTATCAAAAACACATGATCCAGGTGTCAATTCCTTGTAAATCGACCATGCCCAACACATTTATGGGGTCGAAACTGCAAAAAGAACATCAAAAGGGCAGAAAAAACCCATTTATCACATATCAATTTTGCACCTACCCATTTTCTATATATATAATAGGTAGGTGCTAGATGATATGTGTTAAATGAGTTTTTCAGGGTTTTTTGTTTTATTTTTAAATTATGACGGTATAGATGAGGTCTATGTACTTGATTTTATAAGGACCAGCTCTTAAAGTGTTGGAGTTAGACACATGGGTGGGTTTTTATAAGGTTCAAAAAATCAATGGTCCAAAATCATTGTAAATTTTTTAGGCTCCAAATATTATTTTTTATATCGAAAACACATGATTCAAGTGTGGATTCCTCGTAAATCGACCATGCCCAACACATTTATGGGGTGAAAACTGTGAAAAAATGTCAGGACAAAAAAACCCATTTAGCACATATCAATTTCGCACCTACCCATCTCTCTCTCTCTCTCTCTCTATCTATCTATCTATATATATATATATATATATATATATATATATATATATATATATATATATATATATATATAGTAATGGGTAGGTGCAAAATGATAGCTGCTAAATGAGTTTTTAAGGTTTTTTCATTTTTTTTATATTCTGACACTTGATTTTATAGGGATCAACTCTTGAAGTGTTTGATTCCAACACATGGATGAGTCTTTATAAGGTTTGAAAAATCAATGGTCCAAAATCTTTGTAAAATTTTGAGGCTCTAAATATCATTTTTTCCATCGAAAACACATGACCCAGATGTTGATTCCTCATAAATCAACCATGCCCAACACATTTATGGGGTAAGAACTGCGAAGAAAACACCGAAAAGGCAGAAAAACCCATTTAGCATGTATCAATTTTGCACCTACCCATTTATTATATATATATATAAATCTATATAAGTGATGCAGCTGCTCACTCGTTAGGTGCTCAAATGGAGGTCACTCACGCTGAGCGTCCATCGAGCGGTGTGTTGGATACTCAATGTCCTTTTTTTGTCAAAAAAACTTTTACTAATGCTATTTTAGTGCCACTAAAAGTCTAAAAGTGTTTGTTAAGACTTTTAGTGGTGCTATTTTAGCATCACTAAAAGTTTTTTTGTGCAAAAGGACGTTGAGTATTCATCATGTTGCGTGATGAACACTCAATGTGTGTGGTTTTTGTTTGCGCTCTTAATGAGTGAGCAACTACCAATTTTTTTGTATATATAGTAAATCATTCATATTGAACACATCTCTCTCTCTCTCTCTATATATATATATATATATATATATATATATATATATATATATATATATCCTAAATAAAACATACTATTGGATTTTTGATATTTTTTTTAGTTCAAACCCTATAGATGTGTTTGATATGAATGATTTAGTAAAAATCAACACTTGGATCATAAGTTTTAGATGAAAAAAGAATATTTAGAGTAAAAAAATTTAAAAAAAATTGTAAGCGGTTGATTTTTGAAAACTTATAAAAACCTATCCATGCATCAAAATCAAATGCTCCAAGAAGTGATTCCTATAAAAGCAAGCGTATAGATCACAATATTCATGATTTTGAAAAAGCACCAAAAATCCAATAGCATGTTTCATTTAGCACCTATATATATATATAAGAAAATTAAAACATACAAAATGTACGTCGTGATAAAGACATGATACTGGATTTTTGGTATTTTTTTCAAAATTTTGATCCCATAGATGCGTTCAACGTGATTGATTTAGTAGTAATTGGCACATCGATCATGCATTTTGGATGAAAAATGGTATTTAGAGCCTTTAAATGACGTTAATTTTTTAAACCTTATAAAAGCCTATCCATACATCTTAATGAAATGCTCCAAGAAGTGAATTCTATAAAAACAAGCATATATATATATATATATATATATATATATATATATATATATATATATATATATATATATATATATATATATGGTCAAAATTTTGAAAAATACGGAAAATCCAATAGCATGTTTCATTTAGCACGGTGCTCTTTTTGTAGGTTTCCATTATATATATATGAGAGAGAAGTAGGCGTTTAATCGATATATGCTTTGATGAAATGCACTATTGTTGAGCCTGGTGCATACAATGAGCAGTCAATATTTTTTCTCTACAAAAGCGGTAAAAAACCACATTTTTAGATCTTTAGTAGCGCTTCTGAAACACCACTAAAAGGTCCCCGTTTTGCCGAGACCTTTAGCGACACTTAAAAATGCCATTAAAAATAAATCCAAAAAAGACGTGTGCACCTTTTTTTGTGTGTTTTTAGTAGCATTTTAAGCTTCACTAATGACCAAAAACATGTTTTTTGCATAATTTTTTGATCTTTTTTGGTGTTGTTTGCACGATGGTTCATCTATCAGGCGCGTGCAATGGACAGTCAGCGTGCATGAATTGGTAGGAGCCTGACCATGGCCTAACCTTGGATCTGAATTAGATCCAACGACCAATAAACAAAGTGAGAGACAACCCGTGACTCCGCTCTCGCCCTCTTCCTCTCCTTTCCGCAAAGAGAGAGAGAGAGAGAGAGAGAGAGAGAGAGAGAGTACCTCGATCACATCAACAAGTTAATTGACGTCCATTTAGTCTAGTGAAGGACAAAAAATGTATGCGTGCCCCCAGCTTAGTTGGTCTTCATTAAATTTCCACACCTTTCTCTAACACGCTCACGGCACCTCATCTCAAGCCAGTCAACAAGATCATCAGCATCCTATGCCATTTCCCTTGCTATGTATCTATCACAACATAAATGCATCAAGACCTTATAAAAGCTCAACCCCAGCTTGACTTTCAAAGTCAGAAAAGAAAATAAACACGGCGTCACTATATATCTTTGTCACAAGTGAGATGATTTTGAAGTCCAAGTTTGATTTTTTTTTTTCAAAAAATGCGACATGATCGAGACACTGGAATTTTGGAAATCTTTAATTAATAAAAAACTACTTTTCATATTTTAGTACTTGAAAATGTACTTTTATTAAAATATTATTTAAAATAATGAGTTATAAAATAAAAATCTGTTTTGGAAGTCATGATTTGGCTAACCATAATCTAAACAAATTCTTTAGTTTAGATTTTTTCCCCTAGATTTAGATACATATAGATTTTAGTTTTTAGATTCAATTTAATCATTATTCTATTGCAACTAACCTTAACTAGATTAGATAATGTGTGGTTTTTAGTTTTGCAGGTGGGTGCAAGCAAGCTTCTTGAAATAATTAAAATCACAATATGAATCTGTGTTTGATCGTTCACCAATTAGGACGTGGAGGTATTTTTTTTTTTTTTAAATTCTGTCCCTACAGATGTGTTCAGTATGATTGATTTATTAAAAATCAACACTTGGATCATGCGTTTTGGATAAAACAAATGATATTTAGAGACTCAAAATTTATGAAAATTGTAAGCTGTTGATTTTTGAAGCGTAATAAAAACCTATCCATGCATAGGAATCAAATTTCCAAGAAGTGATTCCTTGAAAAGTAAGAGTATAGATCACATCTGTATATTCATAATTTCGAAAAGGCAATGAAAATTCAATAGCATGTTTTATTTAACACCATGCCCATTTTGTAGGTTTTTATTTTCCTATATATATATATATAGAGAGAGAGAGAGAAACCTATAAAATGGATACCATTCTAAATGAAACATGATATTGGATTTTTAATATTTTTTTCCAAATTCCAACAGTATAGATACGTTCAACATGATTGATTTAGTGGAAATTGTCCCTTGGATCATGCATTTTGAATGAAAAAAATGGTGTTTGGAGCCTAAAAAATTTATGAAAATTGTAGGCCGTTGATTTTTTAAATCTTATAAAAAACTATCTATGCATTTGAATCAAATGCTCCAAGACGTGAATCCTATAAAAACAAACATATATATCACATATGTACGGTCAATATTTCAAAAACATACCAAAAATCCCATAGCATGTTTTATTTGTGCAAGGTGCCCATTTTTGCATATATATATATATATATATATATATATATATATATATATATATATATATATATATATATATATATATATATATAGTCAAGTGAAAGACCACAAACGGGTGCTGCGAACCTTCACTGGTCATCGTCCACCTTCGCTAACACGCTCACGGCACCTCATCTCAAGCCAGTCAACAAGATCAGCAGACTATGCAATTTCCCTTGCTATGTATCTATCACAACTCAAAGGCATCAGATCTCCACCATTCGTTCTAGGATCCAAGGGCTAAACATGAGTCATGCATCGCTATTAAGCTTGTAGTTAAGGGAATTTGTTTATGCATATTTCTCCTACAAATAAGCCATTTATGCTTGCCAAGTGAAGCACTCACAAGACAGCCAACCTAAACAATGGAACTCCCAATTCCCTTGCTCTTCTTCTCTCTCATTTTCATGTTATTAATGAACAATATCCATGCTAATGTGGAATTCCATGCCACCAACAATGCTGCTACCACACCCGGTGGCATTCGTTTCAATAGGGAGGTTGGCATTCCTTACAGTGAGCACACCTTAGCAACTGCTTCTCAATTCATTTGGCAACTCTTCAAGCAAGATGATGTCAACAGGAAGGATGTGAGATCGGTGACCATGTTCGTGGACGTCGTAACCGGCATCGCCTACACCAACAATGGCCGAATCCGTCTGAGTGCGAGTTACATCGCGGGTTACCCCGGTGAACTCAGGCGGGAGATCACAGGAGTGCTGTATCATGAGGCAGCGCATGTCTGGCAATGGAACGGCAAAGGTACTGCACCAACATGGCTCATCGAGGGGATTGCCGACTATGTTCGGTTGAAAAGTGGGTTCGCACCGCTGGACTGGGTGCAGCCAGGTCAAGGCAAGGCATGGGACCATGTGGGTAGTGGCGTGGCTGCGCGGTTTATTGAGTACTTGGAGGGAGTAAAGGGAGGGTTTGTTGCAGAGGTGAATGGAAGGATCAAGGAAGGATACAATGAGGGGTTGTTTGTGGAGCTCATGGGTGCACCTCTTGATCAACTGTGGATGAACTATAGGGATAAGTACAGTAGCCGAACTTCTGTCCCTTCTGCCTAAACAATTAGCTGAATGAATTAATATTTTGGTCAGTTTTTTCTCCATGTATTTGTGAAACTTTGTATTGTTGTTTTTTGTTTTTTTGAGGAATAAACTTTGGATTGTTAATGCATTTAAACTTTGAAAGCACGTAATATGCCATTTCATCTCCATGTTGTATGAAAGAGTAGGTGCTAAAAAAGTTAAGAATGTCATCTTATATTGATCTTAAGCAATGTTGTCAAAATCTGTTTGAACCGGCCGATTTATATCCAATTTAGCCGATTGGACCCCATTCCAAAATCAACGGATTTTGGTTCAAATCGTTTAAATCAACCAAAAACGGTCGATTTGAAGTAGAATCGTCCAAAAATCTCTTTTTTCTGATTTTTTTAATTAAAAACCTTCTGATTCAAAAAAGATTCCATTTGATTTGATTCTTTGTTTTTTTTTTTTAAATAAACTGATTCACCTAGTGAACCGATTCTAACAATATTGATCTTTAAGATGCGTTTGCATGTCACGGAATGGAGGCGTTTGCAATGGGGTACCCCTTCCGCGGATTCATCCGCTGCAGAAATGGAATCAGACCTGCGAAAAGCTCACGTCCAGCGTGTAAAATGGCACTCCCGTAGAGGGTTTTTTTCGTAAAAATGTCACTTTCCACAATTTGTGTTGTCACTGCAAGCCCCACAAAAAATGCACGCCCGTAAATGCATTGTCGCTAAAACAGCCCACTTTCGGTGACACACAAACGCACCCTAAGCTTAACCATGAGATTAACTTACATGTCTCACTTTGACAGTTTATGTGAAAGTTGGGTTGAAAGGTCTTTTCAAAAAAGCATAGGCTGCTTTTGGAATATCTGACAAAAGGGGATCCATATATCATTCACCTTCAAACCCCAAGAACAGTAAACGATCCAAATTCGTACACGTGCCAAGGCCTATTGCTTAAGTCACCATGCACCTTGAACCTATGGGTAATTAAGGCTGTTAATGGATCGGGTATCCAAGCTAGTGCACGTCACCTTGTGTTCGCCGTTGCAGGTTCAAAACCCAATGTTATAGTTGTATAACTGGCAGGGTCCACCTAACCCCAGCTTGCCTATAAAAAAAAAAAAACTATGTTTTCGTTTTTCACACATTTTTCATCAAAAAAATCTCTGCATAATTTATGGAAAAAGAAGAAAATTAAACGGTATAAAAAAATAAAATAGCTGTTATTTTTAAGATATTATGCTCTTAATAAAATCATGAAGGTTTTATATAGACGACAATATCTTGACGTTTTTTAAAATATCACAATATTTTGGCTGTTTATAAAAACAAGTAAAATACTGTGTTTTCCCACAAAAATTCTGAAACTATCGCCGATATTTATCACAAAATATTGTGTTTATTACATTAAGCCACCTGATTTTATACGTTATATTTCAAAAATATACTTGGTCACAAAACAATTCAGCTGAACTTTGTTTAGTAAAAAGAAGAAGATGACTGAGATGCCCTCGTTGACGATTTCTTTAAGACGATAGAACATAAGATGAACGCTTTATAAAAGAGGATGAAAATGTCATTCTACACCTCAGACGGTTACTTGAAATGCGTCCAGATAAATTAAGCAGTTAAATTGTAATAATTCAAATGCTGATAGCCGTTTTTTTCTAAATAAATGATAACTTATGTTGCCTTTGGTAAAGTGCTCTCGTAAAACTCCATTCACGGATTTTCATCTAGGGATTTCAATGAATCGGTTTTTATCCAATATCCGACTGAATTGGATTCCGCTTTAGTTGCATTTGGTAAGTCAAAACTATATCCGATTATAACCCGAAGTCGGACGTGGTTTTGATTTTTATATCCGAATTTGACGGAGATCCGATTCTGTTTACATGTAAAAAAACGGAGCCGAATCCAAATTTGAAGCCGTTTAGCCAACATCCAATTTGTCGAATATTATAATATTGGCCACATCCAATTCGAATCCGAACCGTTTACATCCTCATTTTCATCTATTGCATTGCATGTGTAACTCTAAAATTTGGATTTAATGTTTTGGCCGAGAAGCACCGGCCAGTAAGAAATATTCTGTCACATGAAATTAGTTGATCTTAGGTTTGCCCTTTCTGTTTTCCCTCACGATGCCTTAATTTTTTTTTTTTTTTAATAGGAGAAACTGCTCCAGGCACAGAGACCTAGCTGCGCTGGCTCACAGCCTGCCCTAGTTACGGTATCTGTCTATGTAAGCGTAAAACTCTGAGGGCTTACCCCCCTCAATCCCAGGGAGTCACCAAGCTTTGGCTTACGTAGGAGGTGATGCCCATGGGATTTGAACCTAGACTGCCTGTCAAACGATCTAGGCCCCCATCCCACTAAGCCAAACTCTTGGGTTTCATGATACCTTACTTTGCTTTTACCCTAAAAGTGTTTCCTTGAACATGAAACCAAAGATTTCTCGAGGGTGTGATTAGATTAGCCAGACCTGATCAGTTTTTTGATACAGGAATTTCAACCCAGTTTGAAATCATGCATTTTGCAAAATAAATACAACCACTTGGGTCGCTCAAGTGACAGCAGGCTTGAGGAGAAGGTGCTTCACCTCTTCATCCAAGGTTCGGCTCCCACCGGGTGTGTGAGTGCCTTTAACTGATGGGTTCGGTAAGGGCTTGGGTGTTGGTGACTCCACCCGGGCACATTCAGTGATCAGGTTCTCAGTGAAGATTCATCATCATAAGAAAATGTCAAATAAATCCACTCCCTATTTTGATTTTGGAATTGGAATGACGTTTTAATTGTAATTGCATGTGGAACCAAATACAAGAAACGTTCCTTTCCATGAACTCCATAGTTAGCCTTTTCCTATGAAAGGGGTTCCATTTCATAGGAAATAGGGTCTCTTTCTTACAAAAGGTTAATATTTATGAGAAATACATTGTAGGACCTACATAATAAATGTAAAAAAGCAGCTTTTCTGTCAAATGAGTTCATACCTCCCTTATTGGGAAAACACTTTCCCGCCAGAGTGGCCCTTTCAAAAGAAAGCGGTTTCTCTTGGGTAGGAGTGTAAAAAACATGGGCCCGTCGATGGGAGAACACATGTTTCTTGCATAGAGTGAAACATACGCTCACAAGAAAATGGTCAACACACATATTATGGGCCCCACATTTTTCATGGAGAGTACACTAAGGATGAGAGTAAATAGTGGCGACTCTTTTTCAGCGAGACAAAATCTCGCAGCTATAGATAACACAATAACATCGAGATTTTTGTCCCTATTAATTGATACATAATAGTAGGAACATAAATATTTCGCCGTTATTACTCTACTACGGTCATGAATCTCGTCACTATTAGCTTATCAATAATGATGAGCTGGATATCTCATGAAATGCCTTGCTCTTGTACACGCTTCACCGTTAAAGACACATGCATAATGGCGAGATTATTTGGTCGTTAGATATTGTCGTTAAAACACTTTATAGTTATATTTAATGGCCAAAAGATCTCATTATTATAGATCACACTCTTTTAGGATTTTACTCTATAATGATGACAGTTATGTCACCGTTAACTATCACCGTTATAGAGTGATGTCGGGCCCTTTTTATATCTCTCTCTTTAATCCCTCCATATGTCGGACCATCGTCGGCCACCTACCAGCTGCCTCCACCCTCAACATTAGCCCTCCCCACGACCCCATAGTCTCTCTCTCTCTCTCTCTCTCTCTCTCTCTCTCTCTCTCTCTCTCTCTCTCTCTCTCTCTCTCTCTCTCTCTCTCTCTCTCTCGTGTGGCCCATCTACCATTCGCTGCCATCGTCAGGCTAGGTGGACCTCCGACAACCTCTTCTTCCTCTTTTACACCACCATTGTGGGGTTAGGACTTCTTCTTCGCTATTTCTTTTCAATTTTTTTTTAAATCATAAAAGAGTGCTTGTTTTGATTTTAAGGGTTATATTTGTTTTTTTTAATTGGCATAATGCATGACGTTTTTAGGATTTAGGTTATTGATTTACTTTATTTTTTAAACAACATAAATGTTAATTAGGTTTTTAGGGTTTATTGTATTTTTTATTATCATTAGGCATCTAATGAATGTTTTATTTTCATTAGAATGTTTGATCTTATGCCTATTTATGATGATTTTACCATATGTATATTTGAATTTACTGCAGTTCTTTTCTTCTTCACTTATGTTTAACTTTATAAATTTGTTGAATGTGCTTTCTTTAATTGATTAGTATCATTAATGAGTTATGTGTTTTTTTATAGTTTCAGTTGTTTAACTTCATAAATTGTGTTGAATGCTTTTTCTATATATTTTTTTTACAATTTATTATAATTTTTGTGTATTTTGAAATATTTTTCTTTTCCATAGTGCCAACTCGGCCAACAAGTCCCACCTAGTCCCCAACTAAGCCTTTTAGGAGCTCATTGACTAGGCACTGGCTGGTGCTTTTGACAATATAGGTAAAGCCAATACAATTTTATGGTTCTCCTAAATTTTGGTTTATTAAACAAAGAGAATTTGAATTGAGAGAAAATAATGGTAAACCAACCAATATGGAAACTAATCTAGTTCCTAACGTTTCATTATTGCCCCAAATAGAAATATCATATTGGTGATCGTCAGCCCTTCAAAGTTTAAACTCCACTACTGGACTGCCATGAACTAGGGGCTTTACAATCCCAAGCATAGTCATAAATATCAATGATATTTTATATTTTTCTCATGTTTCTTGTGATAAATTCAATAACCAAAATTAAATCCATTGCATTTTTATCATATCTCTCTCATATAGACTTTATAACTTAGATTTTTATTTGCTAACTTTTTATTTCTACATATTTCTAAATTTAGAAATTTTTTTGCCAAGGATTTGCCAAGATTTTCAAAAGAAAAACAACATTTTTAAATTACCCAAAATATCTCTTGCCAAGAAATGCCCAACAATAATATTTATGATATTGGTCCCAAGATTAGTTTCAAGACTTCAATAGTAAAAGAGAGAAAAACCAACGCAATAGGTTTTATTTTTGCATCTAAGTGTTGATATGGTTACTACTTGCTTCAAAGTTGACCTGTGTCTCACTGAATATATATGATGCTCATTGTTAATCTAGGAAAGACTCTTCTCTGCTATCATTTTCTCTATCCATCTTTTATATTGTTTTTTTGGCCTATCAATCAATAATACATATTGATGTTCTGCTTTTCCTATATGGATTTATTAGAACATCAATAAAAAGTTGTGTTTGTTTCAAATATGGTCAATTGTGATATCTACTTGAATATGTGTAGTGTCTTTTCATTGTTATTAGTTGTCATTTGGGTTTTCTTACCTTGATGTTTTAGTTGCAAACTCAAATTTTTTTGTCAAATTTTGATATGATTTCAAGTTCAATATTTTTGGAAAATTAGAGAATGTCGATTGAATATTTTTTGTTTAATTAATTAGCATAAATGATTTTTCTCTCAATTCTGATTATATATACAAGAAAATCAGCTTTTACTGGCGCACCCCAACTGTAGCACCAGCTTAAAGTTACTTTTGCTGGCGCAAAAATAAACTTAGGCACAACATAACGGTATGTTAGCAAAAATGAGGATTTTCTGGCGCAACATAACACTGCGCCAAAAAAATAGTTTTCGGGGAAAAACATTTTTTTCCCTCCTGGTTTTTCATTTCTTCTTTTTTTAGCCCCAATATCAACCCTAACTCCCATCTCTCTAGCGTTGGGCGTCTTCCCTACGGCAAAGGTGGCTCAGGCCATCGCCGACGACGTCTTCTCCCTCTTTGTCAGCGAGGACGTACAAGGTCGAGCTCCTCTACACCAGGTTCGTCTCCCTCGTCAAGTCCGAGCCCGTCATCCACACCCTCCTCCCTCTGTCCCCTAAAGGCGAGGTCTGCGACATCAATGGCAACTGCATCGATGCCGCAGAGGACGAGCTCTTTCTCCTCACCGCCCACAAGGGAAAGCTTCGCGTCGAGCGCGACGTCGTCCGGCTGTCGACGCCAGAGTTCGCCCCGATCCTCCAGTTTGAGCATGACCTCGACGCCCTGTTCCCACTCTACCTCAACAGCCAGATCCTCTGCAGGCTGCAGGAGTCGCTTGCCAGTAAGCTCGTCGCCCGGATGAGCGCCATGAGCAACGCCATGGACAATGCACTTGAGCTTAAGCGGAATCTGTCCATCGCCTACAACCGGCAGCGGCAGGCCAAGATCACTGACGAAATTTTTGAGATCGTTGCTGGTGTTGAGTCTCTTACATAAATTCCCTGCTCTGTTTCTTCTCTCTCTCATTTTTCCTTTTCTCTGCTCTTTTTCTTCTTCTTCTGTCTTTTTTTTGGGTCTTGCTTGACTAATTGTGATCATAAATCGATGGGCTGGCCTTTCCTCTAGTTTCCTTCTTTTATTGGTGAAGATAAAAACTTTATATGTTCATGATGCTGTTGTTTATAATTGAAACCAAATGGAGAATGTTTCATGAAATTTAATGGTTTTCTTTTTTGGTTTTAGATTTCATGGACTGCATGATCATGGAGTCTTTTTTATAATTAATGTGTCTAATCTTATATGGTGGCTTGTAAAGCAAGGCCCAAACTATATATGTGAAGAGATCTTCGCTTCGTTGGGTGATTTTTAGTCTCTGTGAACTGTTGTGTGGATGGTTGAAATAATTACTGTGAAACAATTTGGCCTCATTTTTTTTAACAAATCAACCTCATTTGCTACATGATTCGATTTCTGTTGTCTTTATAACAGTTAGTTCTGATTTTTTTTGTTACTGTTCTAATGGTGTTTGGTTTTAATCAAGAACTGAATTGCATTTTGCAATATTTAATTGTGCTTGATCTGTAATTGACACTTTTTTAGTTCTCGATTGGTGTGGGAGAAAGGATGCTCAGAGGCCTACTCATGGATAGACATCTTTAACCTGCTTAAGTTAACACCAGAACTGGTCTGCCCCTGTCTTTGGTTTTGTTTGCAGGTTTAGATGGACTGCTTCTGTGAAATTTGGGACAGTCCTAACTCTCTCGTGTTGTTATTTTCTAATATAGTTAAAGAGAGAAGAAACATGCCAGTTCTTGCTTTAAGAGACAATAGGAAGAAAATCATACATGGGTGAAGTTTATTCACAAACAAATGGTTTACCTCCAATCTTGTACAATGCTAAAGTTTATTTTTATAACAAGTGCAGTCAGTATGAACTTATATTCTTACCAGTGACCCCTCACTGAAAGTAGTACTGCATCTTCAGAAAGTATTGCAAATCAAGTCCCAAACATCAGATCGAATTGTAAGCTGCTTATAGTAACAAATGATTCTATTAGTCCGCAGATTGCGATCCCTTACCAAGTTATATTCAACACATTTTCTGAGCATCAGCTTGAGTCAACTACCAGTGCCCATGATGATTTTAGTGTTCTAATCTAAAGTGAGGATTCAACTTTGCTAGTTCAAAAACTCAAACTTATAGCAGCTTGATTCAGTCACAATCACTGCTTGTGTATTTTTCCTTCAGAATTAAATAGCTTATGGTAATGCCAGTTACTCTGTCATACTGATCTTCTTCTTTTTGGATTTTTTTCTTGTGTTTCTTCTTTTAGTTGATAGAGAGAATTTAATTAGTAGACTTAATCATAACCTTGGGTGACATGGAACAATTGATCTCCTTTTGTTATATTTGTTGGGTAAGGCCTTGAGGGTTACTCTGTTTTGATATTCACTTAACGGTAATCAAAGTGTGAAGATTGCTGTTTGTATTGCTTTTATTTTCCTATACAAATTTGGTTCTCATGTAGGCAAAACAAATCACTTCTTTGTGCTTTCATATTGACATCATTTTTAAAATGTCATGTGATCTCCAATATGTTTCGTATGAAGAGGATCATATGTTGCAACATATTGAGTTGATAAAGAGGATCATATAAATCTGTTTTCAATCCTGATTTGTAGGTAGTAGTCCTGCTCTCAACATTCTAAAATTTAATCATAATTGTGACTTGTGTAAGTAATTGCATGGCTTTCTCTGGTTTTAGTGGCATCGCTTTCTCTAGTTTTCTCTTTTGTGTTATCCTCTCTATTGGTGATTCTTTTCTTTAATATTGTCTTGGTTCTTTATAAGAAGAATGGTAATTTTCTCCAGATAATTGTTTTTTTATCACCTGACACTGCTTATCTTTGTCTATACAGAAATTCCATATTCTTCGTCTATATTTTGGTTAGCACTTGATTATTTACTGAAGTGTCAACAATTTACTTTTATATTTCACATTCTCTTTAGACATTTAGGGAAAGCAGCATAGGCAGCCATGGAGTGAGGCAGTTGAAAGAAAAGGATCTTAGACATGTATCATCACAAGCATCGACACAAGAATATCTCTCACTCTCACTCTCAAAAATCTCGAAGTTTACACAAGAATAGAATTAAAAGATAGTGTGGAAGTCACTTCCCTTAAGCCATGTGTATTGACCATAGTTGAAGGAAAGATTTTGTGCATTCATTCATGTTTCTCTTGGAAGGGCAGGTCCAGCATCATCTTCACTTGGATCAGAACTCTGTATATTTTTTTTAAAGATGAAAGTGGATTATATTTTTGATGTCCTGTAACGATATTCTTGGTTCTAATTATATATTCTATATCTGATCATCAGGGCTTTTGTTGTTAATTTATGCAACACAAAGAGCATTTCATTTGATAATCACTGCAAATGAGTGTAATAAGCTCAGCCTAACTATGGTATGTATTAGTGGACCTAAAAAATTTCTTGGTTAACTGATATTCACTTTGACATTAATCTTTATAATGTAGGTGTTACTTGTAGAAACAGGTGCTTAATGCTTCAAAAAGACATTAGCATGTCTTCTCTAGGACCTAAATAATAATCTATAATGTAGGTGTAACTTGCATAAACATTATATTTGGTGGCCCTGATATTAGTGATTGCTTGCATGTTTAACTAAGGGGTTGCTTTCAAAGCCAATGAAGGACTGTTACATGACTATTCCAAATTAAAAACAAAGCGCTCTGCTTATCCTCTTATGCTTGGCATTTATATAAATTTTTTTAGCATCCTTAAGTAGAAGACTTGTGAAAAAATCAATACTATTAATTTTTGCAGGTTATTGAGAACCTTGTTAATGTTAAGGAGATAGATTTGGATGAGTTAGAAGGACAAGTAGACAAGGGAAAGATACAGAAGTTTGCATTGACTAAGACTTTTGGAGTATTTGTTTTGTCTTTTCAAATAGGTATTGATTTTGCTGTTATACCTCAGCATTACAAGATATTGAGCCTGGATCCGGGGATATCCTCACTTGCAGATTCTATAACTTGTCGCATTGCTAGTAGAGATGCATTGTGAAGAAATTGAGGATTTTACCAGGTGAGATTGCATAAGTTCTAGGCTCTTGGTTTCAGCACAATCTTTGTGTAGTGACAATGCTAAATAGGAAAGCATGACAGATGAATATTTAGTGTTATACATTTCCTTGGTTGGATGCTTGATGCTAAATGCTTGACTTGAGAGATGATAGCTTATTCTTTCTAAATCTTTTGACTTAAATATATGGCTTTTCAACTTTTCAGTAGTTTCATCACAGTTGTAGAGTTAATCTGCTTCTTGTTCAAGACAAATGTTTCCTCATCTAAGATAAATGACTCTCTCTCTCTCTGAAAATGGATTGAAGTGGTGAAGTTATTTTTTTTATCTTTAGGGGTTTATTTTTCTTGGACATGCATTTTTTTATTTCTTTAAGGCTAGTTTTCTTTCTCAAGGAACATACACTTAAGGTTTTTTTATTTTTTAGTCTTTGGTTAGCCATCAGAATTGGAGGTGCATATGTCATAAGCTCGCATTTTGTTCAGCCATTAGTTAGAAAAATAACCTTTTTATAATTATCTTTGTTAGAACTATTTGGGAGATCAAGCAAAGAATCCTGGTGGATCTGGCTTTTGATCGTGGATGCTACATAGATCAGAGCCAGAGCCTGAACATCCAAATGATCCAATCTTGTCTTGTTTCTTATTCAACATACTTTCTAAGGGCAGACCAATTGCATAATGTTTTTTTTTGTGAAAGATCTTTGCTGGTGCAGGCCAACATTATTTTTTTTTGTTGGCACAGAATTGTGTCAGCAAAAAATCTTTTAATTTTTTGAAAGATCTTTGCTGGTTGCGCCAACATTAAAGTTTTGCTAGCACAAAACTGTGCCAGCAAAGATCTTTCACAAAATTGAATGATCTTTACTGGTGTTGTTCTGTGCCAGTATGAAATTTTGTGAAAGATCTTTGCTGGCACAGTTCCATGCCAGTATGAAATTTTTGCTGGCGCATGACTGTGCCAACAAAGATCTTTCACAAAATTGAAAGATCTTTTACTGGCGTAGTTATGCGCTGACATTAACTTTCTACTGACGCTATTAGTGCACCAGCAAAAACTACATTTGCTGGTGGTGTAAAGTTGAGCCAGTAAATGCAGCAACGGTGGTACTTTTGCTGGCGCTATTAGTGCTCCAGCAAAAACTGTTTTTCTTGTAATGATATAAACTTATATATAAATATATTTCAATGATCAAATATTCTCTTGTTGAATATAGTGGGGTCGCCATCTATGAATATGGATCAATCGTAGATACTCTCATTCACGACAGAGGTTTTGAACCTTATACATATAGAATTGATCGATTCTTTGAAGCATCACGTGCTCATATCGATTCCACTGGTAGGATGTGATGCCCATGTCAGGACTGCAATAATAAAAAAATTAAAGTTCTACGACTGATCAAACTACACTTGATTGGACGTGGTTTTAGTCTGAAATATATTCAGTATCATGTGAGTGTGGCTCAAACCTACGTAGATGCAGTGCATATACATCATGATGAGAGTGAGTATACGACATAGGTTCATGATTGGGTCAAAGAAATGTTGAATGATTTTATTATGGGGACAACATTAGATCTAGCTCCAGATGATAATAGCGAACACAGGCCCCTTCTAGACTTAATGGGTAATGCTCGAAGTAATCTATATTCAGATTGTACAAAGTTAACAAAACTAACTTTAATTTTTAAGGTGTTACATATCAAAACAATGAACAATTGGAGTAACAGATCATTCAACTTGCTGATTGATTTGTTGAAGGAGGCAATGTCCAAGTGAAAAAGATTGTCAAACACTTACTACTTTATGAATCACACTGGCTTTTATTACGTGAAGATAGATGCATGCGTGAATGACTACATGCTTTTCTAGGAGGAGCATGAGAAGAATAAAATATGCCTAAAGTACAATGCTTCAAGATGGAAACCACACAAAGGCAAAAAAAGAAAGTTTCTCAAAAGGTATTATAATATTTTCTCATAAAGTCGAAGTTGTAGTGCTTGTTCATGACAACAAAAACAACATCAAATATGAGGTGACACAAGACCCAGCATGCAAGCGATGATAACATACTAATTTATTCATCAGATTTTGTAGTGTGGAAAAAGTTTGACAGACAATATATATCATTCGTGGTGAAACCTCACAATACAGTATGTGTCCCGTAGTATTATTGTCATATAATCTGCCTTCACGGATATATATGAAAGATCATTTCATATAGCTTTCCCTACTCATTCTTGGACCAAAGGCACTTAGAAATGACATAGATGTTTAATTACAGCCGTTAATCAAAGATTTTTAAGAGTTATGCGATGAAGGCTTTAGCATGGATGATGCATCAACAAAAAAAATATTTCAGATGCGAGTGACGATAATGTAGATTATCAATGATTTTTCAACATATGCTAACTTATCATAGTGGTCTATGTCTACTTTGCAACATCGATACAGAGCCAGACAGAACCCCCCATCCAATATCCAAATGTTCTAAATTATCTTTGCTTAACTATAATTTTTTACCTTTTTACAATTTCTAAACTCTTTGTTTATTTGTTTATAATCTAATTGTTTTGATTCTTCGATGATGGGTGTATACATTTTCAGGGTCTTATATAGCATCTAAGTAAGAAACTTGACACAGTTGTGTATTTTGAGTAAATCTTATTACTTATATGTGTTCACACTCTTGAAATTCATGTGTTCTTTTAATGTGTTTTACAGTTTTGACTGAATCTCTTCTCAGTGAACTAGAGGTTTGTTCGTATAATTTTAATGATTTCTTTATTCTCACTGCACCATTAGGATTTATGTTGTGTTTTGTCTTAATTAGCTGTATAGATGCAATTCCTTTGGTCCTTTGTTTCAGTTACACTACATTACCTTTTTACACTTTTTATAATCTAATTTTCCATATATGTGTTCTTTCCGTGATACAAAAATTTGTTGCTGCATTGTTAGATCAAGCACCCGCTTGCTCCACCTTTAGTTATTCACCAAGGCTATTATAAAAAACTTGGCCAGGATGAACAAATCAATACTGCTGAGATTGATCCACTTTGGCAGAAAGCTTAACTATTGTTTCTTCGTAAAACACCAAGCACAAACTCAGTAATCTTAACATGTTACTTTTTGTTTTCAGTCAGAAGCATTTCTTGTCTTGTGCACCATCCATTTGCCGCAATAGTTCCCTTTATCTTGATCATTGGTGTGCACTGCTAGCAAAGTAAATAAGCAACTTGTTACCTTCTCACATCATAAAGGACTTTATTTCCCGTATAAAGTTTTCTTTATCTTGATCATTGGCAGCAGTAGTTCCCTTTTATTTTTGTTGTTTGTCATTATATACAACTACCGAGTTTTCTTTATGAAGGCAGGCAATGGTATTTATTTACAGTTAAGTGAATGAAGACATGTTTCATTGGGTTGGAGATATTATAAAATGGTTGCAAAAATTACAGATGATTTAGGAAAAATATTTGTTAGAGCTTTCTGTTTACTCTACTTACTATATGAGTTGCGGCCAACATCTGTTATAGGGTACAGGCCAAATTCTTAGTACAACCATGTTTCATCACTCAATTTGCAAAATAATTTTATATCTGTACTGTCAACTGGTAGTTTGGGTGGATGTTAATCTTGCCTAAACTAACCTGGTTGCAACAATAAATATGTTTTAATGGTGATGAAAAGAAATCATCTTTGTATCATCGAATGTTGATGTTTTTGAATCATTACTTAAGGGTCAGGGAGGATGTGAAGGGGGCAAGTTAATTAAGCAGTTCAATCTCGTCATGTAAGTTTCCTTTTTATAGGTGCATCTTGTTAATTGTATTGATTGTTAGCTATAGTTATATATTTTCTCTTATGTAATTCATTTTACTTCATGAAATGATTTCATATCTGCTGCATTTGGTGTAATATCAATTGCACATTTTGCAAAAATTTGATAGAATGTATGTGGCATTTATTGGTCAGACATTGGAAAAAGTTAATGGTGTTCTCAGTTCCTAAACACTAAATGACTAATATTTTTGTTGGTCGTTATTATATACATGTATGGAGTTTTCTTTGTGCTTTTGCTTTTCATGGATATGGGATCTCTCTTTATCGAGTACGATATCACTGTTATTGCACATGATCCAATGATATGTTATTTATGATCGGTGGTGACGCTATTTGGAATTGCGTATCTTTTAAATATATATTTTTTTTGAAAACTAATTTTTAGTTTTTTGTTTGCATGTTTATAGTCTATAACAGTGAGATCCTTATCTTGCCATTATAGGCGAGATCCTTGTCTCACCGTCATAGCCTATAACAACGAAAATAGTACCTTGTTGTTATAACCTATAGGTAGCCTATAATGGCAAGCTAGGTATCTCAATGTTATATCCTATCTCGTCGTTAAAACAACATTACCGTTAAAAAATTGGCACACCGTTATTGGTGTTTTCAGTTCTGGCGAGATTCTTTGCTGGTGTTGGTTTACCCTTTAACAATGAGCTATAAATATTGCCGTTATTACTCAACAAAGGTCATTTTTTTATGACTTCTCGACAATATTTTTCATTGTTATAGATCAATAGTGGCGAGAAATAGTGAAATAATGGTGAGATATCACTTCTATTGACCTGCATCCTTGTAGTGGTAGTAGCTTTTTCGTATGAAAAGACTTCCCTGGGGACGGTTTTTGATAGGAATGCACAACGAATCGAGTCGGCTCAAGCTTGGCCCAAAGCTCGTCTGTGCTTTAAGTGAGTCAAGCTTGTACATGGTTTTGAGACTCGAACAAACAAACAAGCCAAGCATGACTAGTCTACCAAGCTCGATAAGGCTTTTATATATATATATATATATATATATATATATATATATATATATATATATATATATATATATATATATATATATATATATATATATATATATATATATATGTTTGCAAAAAAATAAGTCATTGTTACCATAATGGGTAGGGCATTAGTTTTTCCTCAAAAGGTGCAAGTTCAAATTTTGTTTTTTACCTTTTTGGTTTTATGTTAATCTAGAGGATTTTTAATATGTATATAATTTTTTTGGTCTAAATGAACAAAATACAAGCTTTGGCTTAGTGGTGGGTCACCTGCAAAACGGCGTTCAAATCCCATCTTCTCCATTTTTTTTAAAAAGATTAAATTTATTTGGAATGCCATTGAAGCTCAAAACCGAGCTGAGTTTGGACAATGCCATTCAATCTCGGCTCTAAGCTTGAGCCAAGCTTGGACAGAGGTATTTTGAACCGAGCTGAGTTCAAATTAGCCTAGGCTCGGCTTGAGCTTGACTCGTGTGAATCCCTAGTTGTGGAAGCATTTTCCAAGTGTGTCATCCTTTCCACAAAAGGGTTTTCCTTCTATCTCAAAAGTAATAATCGCATTCCTAAGTGGGTGTTTTCCACTCAAGGGATGCCTCTTTTCTTTGAAGGAAAGTGCTTTCCAAATGGAGAGGCATGAACCCATTTTGACTGGAACGCTATTTTTTTGTATTCAATATGCAAGTCCCACCATATATTTCTTGTATACATATTTGTTTCACCCTTAATTTCTATGAAAGAAACCTTATTTCCTATGAAAGAAACCTTCTCCAATTTTTTTTGGAATGCCATTGAAGCTCGTCTCGAGCTCGGAACCAAGCCAAGTCTGGACAATGCCATTCAAGTTTGGCTCCAAGCTCGAGCCGAGCTTAGGCATAGGTATTTTTGAACTGAGCCGAGTTCGAACAGCCCAGGCTCAGCTCGTCTGCATCCCTAGTTGTGGAAGCCTTTTCCCATGAGAAAGGAAACACATGGTGCCTTTTCCAAGTGTGTGTCCTCCTTTCCACAAAAGGGATTTCCTTCTCTCTCATGCGTAATAATCACGTTCCTAAGTGGGTGTTTTCCACTCAAAGGATGCCTCTTTTCTTTTTAGGAAAGTGCTTCCCAGAGGGGGAGGTATGAACCCATTTTGACAGGAACTTTGCTTTTTTGCATTCAATATGTAAGTTCCACCATATATTTCTCGTAAACATATTTGTTTCACAGAAACCTTATTTCCTTTGAAAGAGGGTCTCTTTCATAGAAAAGGGCATGAAACAAACCTTTTCTAATAGGCAAGCTAGATAAATGCTGTTAGAATCGGTTTTTGAATGTAAACTACTGGAAAAAATCAACTTGACTTGAATCAGTTAGTTTAAAATTTGTTTTTTAATTCAAAAACTGTAAAATCCAAAAAATAGAAAACTATCAAAACAAGAAAAATACATAAATGAAGTATACGATGATTTGGAGGCACAAGCGGAGCTGGAAATCCAAATTAGGGTGGGCACAAATGTTTGTGTTAGTGTGCATGTGTATATGCATATCTCTCTCTCTCTCTCTCTCTCTCTCTCTCTCTCTCTCTCTCTCTCTCTCAGAGGGTTTGAGAGGAGTCCCGTGCAATATGATTGCACAAAATTTTGTGCATTAAGCACTCCATCAGGTCTTGGGTCCCACAGCTGACAGGCCCTGTCCCATGGAGGGTTATCAGGTGCTTGATGCACAAATATTTGTGCAAATCATATTACACCTAATCTTTTCACGTATGGGAGAGGCACAACATTCGGGTTAGGGTGGGCACTGCACCCTAACCCAACCCCCCTTATGGATTTCAGGGTCAGTGCGGGCATTTGTGCACCCTGACCAGTATGTGGCTCCCCTGGAGGTTCAATAAATCTAAAATACGCATCTAGCTAATACTTAAAAAAATATAATATCTCCTCAAAAGTACTCAACATTGAGCTAAGGGATGACTCCATATGATCCAAACTACAAGGTTCGATTCCATGCCTCTGCAAGCTGACGCCCCCACATAGGCACCAGTGAAGGGTTTCCTTGTCAAGGAATTTTACACCTTCCGCACGACGATCGTAGGTATGATCGGCTGAGCCAGCACGACCATGTCTTTGCGCCGGGTGTGGTTTCTTCAGGTTATAAAAAAAAAAAAAAAACCAGCTATCTCATTCGACCCAGTATCTCCATTATTTGAGGCAGTTATCTTAGCATAATCAACATGACCATGCAGGCCATAAACGGCCCTCATAGTTGTCGGCAGGCCTCTATACCAAACCACAAGGGTGCACTTAGGACCACAGGTGAAATGTTATCTGATAACAAGGCCATGGGTTCAACTACTTAGGTGAAGTTATTGACCTAACCCTAGCATTCAAAAATTTAATAACACCACTGGGTGACCCACAAAGAAGTAACACATGGATTTCATGAGACCAGCATGTCCATGTGACCTACTTTGGGCAGCCCTCGACATCCCAACTTCACCTGTCAACCCAGTCTGTCAATTTGCTGCATCCTTTTAAAGTCAACAGGGGAACATTCTGTACATTTCAGCTTTCACACACACATGTATGACACATTCTCACCCACAGAGTTGCTGACTTTAAATTTGAAAAGACAATGGTATGAGGCTAATTCAACATTGATACAAAGAATGACACATTTAATAATATAGTATGTAGGGTGATGAGGGTATGCAAATTGACAATATGTGAACTCTCGTGAGAACTGGGTTTTTCGATGATTCTTTTTTTTTAATCTGACTATATATATGTGATTTACATGCTTGATTTTATAGGGATCACTACAAGAAAATCATGGATTAGCGACGGCTTATATCCATCGTTAATCCGTCGCTAAACAGTTTAGCGACGGATTAGCGATGGATAGAGGCCATCGCGAATTTTTGCTCGCTAATTAGCGAAAAAACTTATTTGTCGTTAATTCCGTCGCTAATTTGCGACAGATTAGCGACGGACATTATCCGTCGCTAATCCGTCGCTAAATTTAAAAAAAAAATAAAAAAAAATGATCCCTGTCGGGCGGTATTCCGGCAGCAATAAGCCGGACTTATACCGCACCCGACAGGCATCGTCGTCCTCCGTGAACCGGCGTCGTCATCCTCCGTGAACCGGAGGACGACGACGCCAAAGGCAGACCTTGCGTGGCACCGCCTTCGGGGGCAAGGGCTCGCACCCCTTGATCATCAGCCGCTGCACAAAGATGTCGTCCGCCGGGCACGTCCCCCCGATGTCGTACGACATGTACTGCTTCAGCTCCTCCTGGAACCGTCGGCAGGCGTGACCCACCGGCGGGTAGATCTCCTCGGAGCCGAAGGTGGGCGAGAAACCCAGCGGCAGCTTGTGCGGACCCACCACGTTCCTCACCTCGTCGGGGACATCGGGGCCCCAACCAGCCAGGTGATCTGTCTTGGCACCATCATATTGTTCAAGGACCACGGGGTCGTTCTGGCCGCTATTGCTCCCCCGTTCCGGCAGCGACTCCTTCAGCCGAGCCAGCTCCGTGAGCAGGTTCTCGAGGAGGGTGTTGGAGGAGTGAAGCTGGTTCTGCACCTCGGAGAGATGGGCCTCGGTCGTGACGAGGCGATTTTGCGTGGTGTTGAGCTCATGGAGAAGCTCGTGGGCGTCAAGCACGCTGCCCAGGCGCTGAGAGTATTGGGACCAGTTGAAAGGTTCAGCCCGGCCTCCGTGGGAATAAGAAGGGAATGGAACGGGATGGAATGAAGCAACCCGGTAGGATAAAAAAGCAAGAGGAGAGGGGGAGAGTGGGCCCGATTTAAATTTCGAAAGGGAGAGAGGGAAAATTTCGCGCTCGGTTTAAATCGAAAATTAGCGAGGGATTTAGCAACGGAATTTTTCCGTCGCTAATCCGTCGCTAATTAGCGACGGATTAGCGACGGAAAAATTCCGTCGCTAAATCCTTCGCTAAAATGTTTTTTTGGTATTGAGAATTAGCGACGAAACAATTGTTGTCGTTAATCCGTCGCTAATTAGCGACGGATTAGTTAGAGAAAACTTTCGTCGCTAATCCGTCGCTACTTAGCGACGGATTCATGAAGAAAGTTTTCTCTAGCTAATCCGTCGCTAATTTGCGACGGCAAAAATCCGTCGCAAATTTCCGTCGCTAATTAACATTTTTCTTGTAGTGGATCATCTCTTGGATTATCTGATGCCATCACATGAGTATGTCTTTAGAAGGCACGAAAATCAACAGATCAAAAAATTTATAAATATTTAAAGTTCAAAATTTTGCATTTTTTAAATTAAAAATACTGTTTAATTGTCTCTTTTTACAAATTGGCCTAATTAACCAAAGACATCTATAGAGTCGGATTTGCAAAAGAATGTATAAAATATACAGCACAGATGTGATCTACATACTTGATTTCATAAGAACTGGCTCTCGGGTCATCCGATTTTGTCACACGAGTAGGTTTTTACAGGGTAGTGAAATTAATCAACGGCACAAAATTGTTATAAATATTTAAAACTCAAATATTTGTATTTTTTTTTTCAAAAAAATACTATTTAAATGTCGATGCCTACCAGGTCAACCTTGTGGAACACAACTGACAGTGGGATTTGCAGAAGAATGGCAAATATACTCAGTTTACACAGTTATTTGTGTATTTTCTTAATCATGCTAACATCTGCAGAGTCAGATGCTAAAATATTTGTATTTTGTCACGTGTTTTTTTATTTATAACCCGAAGAAACTGTACCTGGCACGAAGACCTGGTTGCGCTGGCTCAGCCAGCCATACATACGGTCATCGTACCGATAGCATAAAACTCCAAGGCTAGGACCTCTGCCCCCGGGGCCTATGCTACGCATTGGCTTGTGCAAAGGGGCAACACCCATGAAAATCGAACCTTAACTGCCCATCTAGCAGCCAAGGCCCACCCCACTACACTAACCTCCCTTGGGTCCGGTTTGCATGGTTGTTTGCACATTTCTGGATCACATATTCTCATCACCCTAGTCTTGCACTGTTGGGGCAGCAATGGGCATGCTTTGCCATTTTAAGACTCTGGTCACATGCATATGTTTGTAAGGTTTCACAAAACCATGGGCATGGTATCAGGGGTAGCTTATTTTACATGCATATCAGTGTACCCCATTGTTGAATTTGCGTGTTTCATGCTTGCGTGTTTGATGCTGCGGTAAAGACTCAAAGAACCAAGTGTATGACCCCATGGATGGCTTTCAATAGGGTTTGAAAAGACGGCACAAAAATTGTGTGCTAAGCAAAAGATGATTTATTCATTTAATTGGTTAAGATTTAAGTTACTCGGCTTTTTTTTATTGAAAGAGTAGATAGTGGGTAAGTCTTTGGACTCTTTTGAAAGTGGACTGGGTTTGAGTGGAGCCGAGCTCAACTCGAGCCGATCCCAAGCATAGGCTGTTCAAGCTCGAGCCAAGCTTGAACAGTCAGTTCTTCTCAAGTCGAATCGAGCCAGCCCAAGATCGGATCGAACCCAGCTAGTGTGGATCCCTACTCCCAGCCTTCGCTTATTTTGGTCTTGCAAAAAAGGCATTATTGAACTCTTGATGTCCTTCAACTTGAATATCTTAAGCTAACTCACCTAGCTAGGTATGAAGAATCCTTGTGGGCCTTCTTAGTATTAAACTCTTGATGTCCTTTAACTTCTTAAGCTAAGGCACCTAGCTAGGTGTGCAGAGTCCTTGTGGGCCAAAGAAGGGCGATCTTTGCACCATGAAAATGCTGAATTTGGAAAAGAGTTAAAATGTATTTTTTGTTTCGAAAAAAGAAAAGAGTTAATATGGTTGCTGAACCCGTGAAGGCCACCGTTTCTCGTGGTTGCTGTAGTTTTATAAGAATCAGGAGGCAGCATAACTCACATGAGAATGATGCTTTAGATCCAAGACACATTCTTGACTTTGGAGAACGGATTTTGTACATGCCATAATAGAAAAAAACTAAGTTGCTTGTGCAAAACTAGGCTGTTGCTTCAAGAAACTCATGCATGCACCCAAGAAACACAACCAAACTGCTGCCATCGGTTTTTGAGCATGATGTTTTGGGCCTAGCAAGCAGGTTTTGTAAGACCCACTTCCCAAGTTCAATACAATAAATTAAAAGACATTACTGCTTCAAATTGATCTTTCTGTTACCAATGCTAAGATTATTCCTTAAACTGACACATAGCATTTTTACACAATCAATTTATATAATAAAGATGATAGGGTGCACTAGGTGGACCTACACCCATCTAGTAGAGACCATTTTTTTAAATATTTTTCAAGTTCTTTTATCAATTAGACCCTACGAATATAATCTAGCTATACACATTGTTTACTAGAATTCTTTTTTATCAATTCCTTGTATAATTCTTGACATGGATTAGGAGCAGCATTCAGGATCATGTTGGGTTAACACAACCCAAAAAAGAATCATAACATGCAGTCTGGGAAATTGGCTAAACATTAATTGGTGTTTTTATCCAAACAAGAAAAGAAAATTTGTATTCAAAAATTAAAAACACAAATAAATTTTCAAATTCCACATCCATTTTTATGGCGAGGAACCTGCATAGGAACCGGCGGGTCACTTAATGACCCCTTAACCTGGATAGTAAACCCTGGGAGATTATCCTAACCGGCAAAGAACACCCACTAAGCAAGCCACCAGTATGATCTCGAGGGTAGGGCTGGAAAATAAGATGAGCTGCTCATGGCTGGGCTCACGTTCGGCTCGTAAAGAGCTCGTTCAAACTCATAAAAAAAAGCCTCTGCAAGATGAATATAAAAAAGTAGTATTCAGCTCGCGGCTCGAGTTATATAAGCTCATTAGGTAGTAAAAAATCTATTATTTTACATGTAATTTTTTGTAATCCTATTTCTTCCAGCGCTCTAAAAAATGTATTTTTTTTTTATAAACAAGCGAGCCAAACTCAGCTCGTTTTACTTGGGCTGATTATGAGCTGGAACTCGGGTTGGCTCAATACAAGAATGAACCAAGCTTGAACACTTTAAGCTCGTCCTCGTTTACCAGCCATACTCGGTGGGGATCGATCTCAAGTGGAATTTTCTCACCATCTTACCAAGCAACATTCTGACCACTAGATGGCGCAATGCATGCTCACATTCAAATTCTATATCTAACAATCTAACAAATACAATCCTCAAATATGAATGATTGCATATTTCTAAAAAAAGTGATGTTTTAGAAAAGAATGGCATTTGCCCAGCATCATAACTTGGAGGATGGTTACGAGGGTGCTGAGATGAGAAGGCACCTGTAGCTTTCAGAGGTGGGCCGCATAAGGCAGGGTGGGCGTGGGCCCCACTCGGGGTTTTCCTCGCTTCGGCCAGTTCGTCATTAAAAAAAAAAAAAAAGCATGTCCTCTTATTCATGCCCATCCAATTGCCAAATAATAAATATAATTGCAAGTGTTTCGTGCCGAACATAAACCGGATAAAGCATTTCATATTTTTCTTGTGAAGGAAAAGGTAGCTCGTCAAATTTCTTTTTCTTAATGAAAATAAAGATTTTATTGAAATGTTGAAAAAATCACTACCAACTGGATTTTCACTCATAAATTCTGCATCCTTGTAACAAAAAATATTCAGTATCTCCATGTAGATATGCTTATATGGCTATGAGATAAAAAAAACTGAAGTCCGATCAAAAGATGGCAAAGGAAAAAGAAGACGAATGATTTGGTCATCTAGCGATGGCCTGCTCCTCCATCAGTAGGACCCTTATGAGCTTATGCTCCTGGTGAGGTAATCGCTTGACAGATGATCAAGAGGCCTGCTGCACTCCACTTGAATCGATTCCGAAATGAAGATGGTAATGATGATAAGGACAAGAAGAAGAATGGTGTTGAGAGAGAAGAAGAGCTTGTGATTCTTCATGGTTGGTGTTCAGATAGATCACACCCCCTTCTCTCACTCTCTTGTTTCAGCCCAAGAAACACAAAATATATTTATAGACAGAGGGTGGTCTTCCAGTAAGGAAGGACAACCGCATGCTTGCCCGTCTTCATTATTGCAGCACCCTGGAGTTTTTATAGTGTAACTACTTTTTTGAAACGCTTTGATATGCCTACGAATATTGTTAGTAACTGTCATGGACTCATAGTGACAAATATCGCGAGATTTATGAAATTCTCGCGATAATATCGCGAGAAATTGCCTGAAAGTTTAAAACGGCAATTTCTTGCAAGATTTTCAAAATATCACGAGATTTATGAAAAAAACATAAATACCGCGATTTAAACTCGCTATTTACGTTTTAAACGGCTATTTATCACGAAAAAATCATGTATTTTTATTTTTAAATAATTTTTATTAATATTTTCTTATAAAATTTTTTTTTTTTTTTTTAATTAGTTTTTTTATTGCCGAGATTTTGACAAAAAATACAAGATTTATGAAATTTTTTCGATTTCTCGCGAGTTTTTTAAAACATGAGAAATTGCCGATAAAAACCTTTGTCACTATGCATGGACTTGACATTTCCAGCATGCAGTGGTGAAAACTTTGCCTTAATTTCTCCAGAATTGAGACTGGGTGTAATTGCTTACCTTAAGCGTGCTCTTGTAGCCCAAGGGGGGTTGGCGTAGTGGGGTGGGGGCCTTGGCTGTTTGACAAGCAGTCAAGGTTCAATTCTCGTGGGCGTCGCCCTTCTGCGCAAGCCAATGCATAGCATAGGCCCGGGGGCAGGGAGTCCTAGTTTCAGAGTTTTACTCTGCCCGCGAGATGACCGTAGGTTTGACAGACTGAGCCAGTGAGACCAGGTCTTGGTGCCGGGTGCGGTTTCTTCTGGTTATAAATTAAAATAAAAAAGTGTGTTGTTGTACCTGATCACTCACCATCTGCTGTTGGTAGGCCAGTGATGAGGTGCAGAAGCACAGTAAAAGTGTGCAATCACATTGCACCTGATCCTCCCTCCTTTCTCGATGCTAACTCTTGCCGGTTCAATCGAAAATATCATCATATTTTGGCTGTTTGAAATTGGCGGCCAAAGTAACGATATTTCCGTCGTTGTTTTTATCACCATGGTTATAACAGACTCAAGTCAGCATGACGCTCTCTTTGCTAAAGATTTCCGATTTTTCTTTTCTTTTTTGCTCCATGATGAGAGAGGTACGAGATAAGGCCCCCGACCTTTTATTGAGCAAACATTATTTACATGTACAAGGAGAAGTACAGAAGCTGAGCTTGGATAGTTGGATGTTGGTCTCACTAGCAATTTTCCAATTGCAGGGTTTATGATACCCAAAAACCCTGCCCCCCCCCCCCAAAAAAAAAAAAAATTTGCTTTTAGATTGAAAAAATCAATGATTTTCCTATATTTGTAATATATGTGATAAAGTATGAATATTACTGCACAAACTCTATTATTTCAATGTATAATGTTCAAAGTAAGCTTATAAAGAGATTTATTTTGTGCTTTTGTTGTATGTATGCTTGTTTGTCATTCAGTTAACTAAGTGATTTAGAGATTTTATAATAGAATGATATAATTCTTGATAGTCATCTTCCTTTCTTCAAAGTTTTCTTCTTATCTCCATCAAGTAATCAATGGCTTAGGTGTTTTTGCTCCAAGACAGAGGAGTATTGCTCTTGTGGCCAAGCAATGTTGGATGACCCATCAACCAGGTTCTCCATGTGCTCGTTTGCTTCATGCTAAATATGATGCTCCTGATTTATCTCATTTTCGTCATGGAACCCGGGGGCTGGCGATCTTGCACTTGCGAAGCATGTGGCTGAGAGCCTTATCGTCCTTCAGAGATCAAATTGGGGATGCAAAAAATTATGATCAGTGGTTGCAATGGGCGATTGCACCAAATGGTGCGTTCCACACCCACAAAGTGTATAGATCGTTGCTCCCCCCAGGGGCAAATTGGTTTTCTGAGTGTGTATTATGGGGTAAGGGCCCTTCCCCAAGATCTCGGGTCTTGGCTTGGTTAATTTTGCATGATAGGGTTCAGACTCACAGTTATTTAAAGAAGTTGGGCTTTCAGTTTCCAAGTTATTGTGTACTGTGTCAAGCTACTGAAGAAATTACTTTTCATTTATTCTGGTCCTGCCCAATTTTCGTGGCCCTATTTAATAGCACGTGGAGATCTCCTAACGTAATTGTCAAAGAGGAGTCTTTTGCGCTTGATCTGCTCCTAGGCCTTATTGAAATTAGATGATACAAGCGGTGGAGACTGATCTGGAAGACATGGTTGCTTACTACTTGGTAGTTTGTTTGGATGGCACGCAATGATGCTACTTTCTGTCAAATTTCGGTCATCCTTAATAATCTTGTCCATAAAATCCTGGTTGATGTATATGCGATTCTACGTATGCATCTTAGAGACCTCTCCTTCCGTCTGAACAACGTTCACTCATCGGTGGTTTCTTCTTATCCAGAGGATCCTAATTGCGCTTGACTTTGTTGTTTGTTGCTAGCTGGCTGTAGTTTCTTTTTATTTAGCTTTTGTTTTTCTATATTTTAGTTTTGTTTTCTATTTTGTTCGGTTCATAGGTTCAACATTTTGTTGATCTTCATGAGTGATAATGTTGATCCTCTTTCTGCTCACTTCCCACTTTGGAAATCATCTAAAATTTAGAAATAACCGATTCTCGTAACAATGCAAAGAAATGGGAACTGCACGAAGCCAGGAATGCCATGTCCCATTGTTAGAAGTAAGGTATATTCTCCGTTTAAACCGCTGAAATTGAGTAGTGGGTGGTGCTCAAGAGAATTGCTTAGCAGATGAAATTAGGTTAAACCTTTAATAATCCCAAACCCAAGCATTTGTGGGTTCTGGAAATTGTGCATTTCTGGGGGATTTTCAGAGCCCCAAATACATGCACGCCAGGAATTTGTACTCTTTTGCAATAAAAGCCAGAACTTTGGATTTCAAACGTAGGGGGCCCAAATGCTGCAAACTAACAAATGTAGATGCAGCATCAACTATCATGTTGGGCTGCAAACTATATAAAAAATGTAGAAGCAGCATTAACTATCATGTTGGGCTCGGCTAACACAATCCACAAAAGAGTTTTAGTAGGAGAAATTGGCTAAATTAAGATTAGTTTTTCTTTTTATCTCCATAAACAAAGTATTTCCATTCAATAGTTTAAAACACAGCCAAATTTTCAAATTCCACAATTTTTTCTGACAAAAAATAAGTATAACAAACATAATATTTTTACCAACGAATGGTATTTTACCAGCACATCAGTGAATGAAGCGTGTCCTCTTATAATCACGCCCGTCCAACTGCGAGTAAGAACAATAACTACACAGCGTTTCATATATACCAACCTAAACCGATAAAGCATCTCATGTACAACTCAAAAGGACTTCAGCATATTAATCACATATCAATAATCAGTATCCATTTCTTTTCTATAACCAAATATTCAGTATCTATATGTAAATATATACTTACATGGCTATGAGATCAACAAAACTGAAGCTATAAAAGGAAAAAAGATGACAAAGGAAAAGAAAAAGAAGAAATTGGTGATCTAATGGCCTGCACCTCCATGACTAGGACCCTCATAATCTCTCCTCCTGGTGAAGCTATCGCTCGACAGATGATCGAGAGGCCTACTGCACTCCACGAGCATCGAATCCAAAGCGAAGATGATGATGATGGTAATGAGAAAGAGAGAAATGGTGTTGAGAGAGGAAACGAGCTTGTGATTCTTCATGGTTCGTTGGTGTTTCTTTCGGAGAGCGAGGATGGTGAGGGAGATGGTTGATGGTGTTGAATATAAGAAGGGTGGTGGGGTTAATTGGTGCGTCGACTAAAGGGGGGCCTTGACTTGATTTTCCGTGAGTTAGCGGGCCAGCTACGTCGTTGTCATCGTGGCTCGATGCGTGGAGCATGAGGGAGAGGAAGAGGAGGCCTTGACTTTTGATGGATTTCTAGATATTGGTGGTTTTCAGCCGAAAGCAAGAGAGAAAATTTTGCAAGGAACGGAAACTCTTACCTCTTGATGGTTCAATAGAAAATATCCTGATATTTTGGCTGTTTAGGTGGCCAAAATATCACACTTTTTTTATCATATTTTCAAAATATCGCCTATATTTATCACTATGGAGTATGGACTGTAGCAAACTTGAGTTGGACTGACATTCCCTTTACAGGAAAATTCTGATTCTCTTTTAGAAATGGTTATTTGACACTCAATTGGGATCCAGTCATCCACAAACTTATCCCTAACATGATAACCCTCCTTTGGGATCTTGTGAATGCAAGCTGTTTTGATCAAATCAGACCTTATAGATGTGATCTACATCGTTCACTTGGTGAAGATCAGCATTTGAATCAGAAATCTGACTTGTGTACTGGACTTTTTTGGCAATTAAAAAATCAATGGCTAAAACAACACAAAAACTTTTGTGATTTTAAAAATCATGTTTTTTCTTAGAAAAAAACACAGTCCCTTGGATCGATTCTTATCAAATCAACTATGCTGATTCTATGTATAGGTTCAGATTTGATCCAAACAGCTTGCATCAATGAGATACTAGAAGGTTACCAATGGGGGCTCAGCTTGTCTGGTAGGAGCAGCTAGTGCACGTCACATTGTGTTGGGACCCAATGGTATAGTTGTATAACTGGTAAGGGTCTGCATAACCCTAGCTTGCCTTTCAAAAAACAAAATGAGATACTAGAAGGGGTAGATGATAGGTGATGACATAGGGGATGGGTGGAACAGGGTTGATCATACATTTGCTGGCTTTCGGACTTCGGCAGGTTCGAGCAATGCAATGATTTTTTTTTCTTTGAAAGGCAAGCTAGGGTTGGGCATATCCCTACCATTTAACGACTATACCATTGGGTTTTGAACCTGCAACGTCCCAACACAAGGTGATGTGCACTAGCTGCTCCTACAGGACAAGCTGAGCCCCCGCGTTGGTCAATGCAATGGAGTCTTGCATCTTATAATCTCCATGTAAAAACCATGATCAGGTCGAATGAGATCGCTGAACGGTTAGGTCATACTATCATAATCAAAAGCTTTCAGGGTTTGAACCTACTGGGCTAAAACCCAAAGCTTACCTGGTTCAACGTATCTCTCAAACCATCCATCAACATCATCAAGATAAATGGCACTCAGAACCTTACACGTGAATGCCTCTAACATGGATGGGTCACGCATGTTTTCTTTAATTTGACGTCTTTCATACTTGGGATGAACAGCGTCATTGTCTACAAAACCATGAGCAAGGATGCTTACAATAGGGCTTGGATCAGTATTATATGCTGTCCATCTTTAACAATGGATGACATCTCAGGTCTATTGTCTTTCTCTCTCTCTCCATATATATATATATATATATATATATATATATATATATATATATATATATATATATATATATATATATATATATATATATATATATATATGATAACTGATCATATTAGGCCATATTTTCTCATTCTTCTATGTTAGGCCCTATAGTTTAATTGAAGTATTTTATGATAGATTTGAGCTGTTAGATGTGTTTAACATGCTTGATTTAGTGAGAATCTACCTTGGATCATGCTTTTTGGACGAAAATCTGTATTTTTATGAGCCGAAAAAAAATTGATGCCTTCATAGCCATTGATTTTGAATCACCGAAAAAACCTGTATACAGAGATTCTGGTGATCCAAAAGCCACTTTCCACTAAACAAAACCTATAGATCACATCTATGATGTTAGATGTAAAAAAAACTACCAAAAACTATGCTTTTTGAAGAGGTCTAACAGGGCAAAACCAAAAAAAAGGCAAAACGAGTGCATTACTCTCTCTCTCTCTATCTATCTATCTATCTATCTATATATATATAGAGATACTGTTGGGAGTATCATCGAACCTAAAAAAATAGGATGTGCCCATCGCGTGACAAGTGTAGCATAAAAAGGGGTTTAGTGGTGGTCATTGACCACGCTAAATGTCTTTCTTTTAATCTTTGCGTGTGCACGATTAGCGGCACGCGTGCGTCTGAATTCAATCTAATTTTTTTGAGGTTCGATGACACCCCCCATATATATATATATATATATATATATATATATATATATATATATATATATATATATATATATATATATATATATATATATGAGAAGGAAACGAGAGATTTTCCTTGCATCATGTTTATTTGCTTAGTAATTTTAGTGCTATTTTTTATTTGGTTCGGTGGATCTCGGATGTCGTTCTTGCCGTATCTCTCAAATACTCTTTCTACTTATATAACTCTCTCTCTCTCTCTCTCTACAATGAGAAAGAGCAGTATGGCTCTGAACCATGGAATTCAAACGGAATTAACAACGTATAGCTGAAAAACGTCTTTGAGCAACCTTGGGCTGTTCATAATTTTGATCACCGACTTTCTTTGGTCTTTGAAATACCAACAACGGTTGATGCGTATAACATTTGTGGGCGCTGGCTTTTAATAAAGTCAAGGTGGGCCCACTGTACTTTGTCAGATAGCTACCGTTTCAAAAGTGTGAAAAACAGGCGTTAAAAAGAAAAAATAAAATGCCGAAGAAATACTTTTTTTTTTTTAAGGCCAGGGTTAAGCCGACCCTACCAGTTATACAACTATACCCTTGGGATTTGAACTTGCAACATCCCAACACAAGGTGACGTGCACTAGCTTCTCGTACCGGACATGCGGAGCCCCCGTTGCTAGACCAAAGAAATACTTGGTTCACAGGATCGTGACAGTTAGGGCTGAACAGAAGCTGGACTGTTTGTGGCTTGGCTCGTGTTTAGCTCATATAGCATATAACATTTGTTTGAACTCATAAAATAGACTTGGCAAAGCGAACATGAATAATAGTTGTTTGATTCAAGTCAGCTGGCTTAAGCTCGTTAAACAATGTAAGTTTTTGTAAACCTAATACTTTCAGTTCTAAAACAATTTATTTTTCTTATAAAAAACTCCAACTAATTCCCACTCATTATAAGCTTGAACTCAGCTTGGCTTGCCACAAGAACGAGCCGAGCCAATTACTTGAACACCGTGCAGAGATAACTTTTACCGGCCGTAGTGACAGTTAGCAGTTTGGGACCATGCCCTAAAAACACCAACTCGTGTGCCATGTGATAATTCCTATGGCAATAAAGAAGGTAACAGAAAATCATGTTGCACCGTCCATTTAGCCCTTACATCAAGGTGTGTGCTTCATTTTTGCCTTGAAGGTATTGCTAGTGATTTAGTGGGGTCGTGCATATAGTCAGAACACACACATGGACATTTTTATTTGTTATTTCTTCAATTAAAAAGGTAGCATTCTTTTTGGCACCCTACATGTAGGGGTGTCAATTGGTCGGGTTTGACCCAGATCTCACCCATATAAAACCTTATAGGGTAGGGGTTTGGTGACAAATAAGAAGGTCCGATTAGAATTCAGGTCAGAGCAGAAGGGTTCGATTAATATATGAAACCAGGGATGGTTTCTGAAATTTCATACTGGACCCAAGCTTGACCCGAGTTTTAACTAAGATCCACAATTTTTCAATGTAAAAAAGATAAAAAAAATATTATTTTATCGGGTATGGTTAAGTTCTAGTTCATGTAATCCTTATAGGATCCAAGTATGGTGAGACTGATTGAACCCAAGTCCAAACCCAGAACCTGCATCATCTCAAATCAGGTCCGGGTTTGGTTCCACCTAGGTCCAAACAAAACCTGACCCATGGACACTCCTACCCACATGTACTCTCTACTAGTCTCATTAATTTTTCTTAATATTTGCCCGAATCCAAAGAATTAAGAAATTTTTATGCATAGATAGGTACTAAAGCACATTTGTTTTGCCAATCACGTACGATTTCAATTCAAATGTGATTTGGAATGGTATGAATTACAATGGCAAGGGCCAAGGATTCAGATTCTGATGGCAAATAAGAAAACGACTCTATTTGCTGCTGCAAATAAGTCATTTGTCTCATGGCCCAATTTTCTCACGTTCGTTTCCCCATGAGAGAATGAGGCCAATGAGAATAAGGATTTAAACGGTTTCAATCCAGAACAGCTAAATACATGTGAGAGTCGGATCCAGAACATCCAAAAATTGTGAAACCTCAGCCATAAATCTGGTGTGTGTACATGACTTGTGAAGATGATATTTTTAAGAAAATTAGAGGTGATTCTTCTGTCACTGTCTGTCAAAGAACTTGGCCTTTGTTTTGATTGCTCTCTTAGTTTTTTACCATAATTAATTTTCTTACATTTTCTTATTTTTAATTGAACTATGGAATTTGCAATAAAACAAGATAATTGTCTTTACAGAGGAGGTGATGATCTTTTTTTTTTTTTAAGTGGAAGAAGGAAAGACTTCATATCATCAACTTGATTCTGAGGCACCACAGGCTTCTACAGATGATATTTCATCCACTAAATTGTGCATATGCTCATCCAAGTCTTGAATCTTATCGATCATTGAAGGTCATATTGCATTTGAGCATGTGTTGTTAGAAAAAAGCTGCATGGAACTTTTCTGATGCAGGTTCAAATGGATCTTACTGTGGACATTGCTATCATATTTGCAGCTCATAGATTTTCTAAAACAAGATTTATTGTGTAGTAAAATACACTGTTATCATATTTTCTAAGGCAATTTCATGCAGATATATTTTTTATATTTGTTTTTGTTTCTGTGATAAGCATATATAATGGTCCATTGACAAGTCAGTTGCGCAGGTGATGCTTCTTTGCAACCACTATCCCTTTGTTAAGCAACTCAAAAATGATATTGCGAAGCAGTTTTTGACATATATTTTCATTTTTAAATGTGTTTTATTTATATTTTCCTATAAAAATTATTTTTTTTATATTTTTAATTTATTTTTTATTGCCGAGATTTTGCCAAAAAAAATGCACGAGTTATGAAAATTTTCAAAATCTCCCAAGTTTTTTACTCCCGAGATTTTGTTGTTTTTAACTTTTGTCACTATGATCCCTAGCCACAAGATCGAAGTGAGGTGTACTCCCGAGTGAACAAGGGAAACCTGATGCAAGAGCATAACCGAACGGGCTGGGATCTATTGGAGCATCTTTAGATCGACTTATTTCAGTTTGGATTTTATATCTTGAGCTATTGGATCATTGCATTTGATCCACATTTTTAGATAGGTTTCATCTTTTTATAAGCTTATCAGAATTGGCTGTTTGTTTCGATTAGGATTAAGAAACTTTCTTCTTTAACATGATGTGAGCTTTAGATGTAAAATCAGAGTTGAAAAAACTAAATTCAGTTAATTTTTTTTCTTAGTTATTGTCGTTATTTTTTCAAGTTTTTCTGTTTTCTTAGATAATGCTAAATATTCATGGTTTTCATAGGTAGATGTTAGCAAATTCTGTATTAGATTTGCATCAGTTGATATCAGAGCAAGATCATCGCCATTGGCCCTCCTTTTTACCCAACTTTGGACCCTAAATTGACCCAAAACCCGTTAATCCCCAGTTCAAACCCTCATAAACCTCAAGTCTTGTATAACCCAACCTTGTATGAACCAAATACCTACTCAAGTCAACTGGGTCCTACCGAAACTCATCCCCTACTTATCCAAACCATTGCCCAAACCAAGACCCACACGTAATCCAG
The DNA here is from genome assembly GCF_984573655.1 of Nuphar pumila. Classification (NCBI taxonomy): domain Eukaryota; kingdom Viridiplantae; phylum Streptophyta; class Magnoliopsida; order Nymphaeales; family Nymphaeaceae; genus Nuphar; species Nuphar pumila. Next base: position 133,293,070 of record NC_143253.1, read on the forward strand.
ACCCATTTTCAAGCCCAAAGCTGCCCACAGGTCTTAAGATCCAATCCCACCAAGGTTCAATACAAGCATAGATATGATCTAGTATCCAGATTCACATAAGTCTCGTAAAGATAAAATACCAAAACGTAAAATGAGTCTCGCTCGTTTTTATTACCTTTGTCTCTATTAATGCTCCAGATTAATGCAAAAGTATATGAAAGAGTTCCATCACCTAATATTACAAGCCTGGATTCAAGAGTCCACTGATAAGCAAATTAAATTGCTAAGTATATTGGTGGGCTGAAGTTTCACATATTCCACAAATGGAGGCGTTTAAGTCTCTATAGCAAGCCCTTCAAAGTGCATTGGATCTTGAAGCAAAGTTGAAATCCAATCTGAATCATTCCATAGAGCCTAGAAAATGCTCAAATTCAGTTAAAGAATATTTGTATCCAAAACCACTTAGTGGATCCAAACCTCTCTTATTAAAGTTGCCTAAACTCAACTTAGGACCCAAAGATAGACACACTTTAGACTTAAACCCAGTTGCTTCAGTCATAAATGAACATTTTCAAGATTAATGATGCAGGAGCATCGGGATCCATGTCACTCATGAGAGGAGCAGGAGGAGGATCCAAATTTAGAAATCTGATCCAAAATGCATACCCAAAATTACCCAATCCAATTTTGATTTGGGTATGTTTGGACATGTATCCTGAATCAGATCGGATGCAAAATTTATTTTCTGAAATGTGTGACAACAATATCAAAAAATTAATGTGAGTAAAATAACCAAAATACCCTTGGGTCCCGAATTGGCCCGAATAAATCAAAATTGGATTGGGTAACAGATTTCTAGATTTGGATCCTCCTCCCGATTCTCGCATGAGTGGCATGGATCCTAATGCTCCTTCATCAATTAAACTATAAGTCATAATGTACCGAATCTAAAGCTTATTAACCATATCCAAAACCTACCTGCTCCCATCTCCTCTAAACCAAACTTGTCCCAAAACCTAAGCTTGCTTGCAGTAGATCAACAATGGCACGAAGAGTGTGACATGATGATGTAGAGGGACCAGGACGTCTACTTATCAACTTCTTCACATGGTATCAAACTAGTATTGGATCCATTTGATTCAGATCACCACAGAGATCCAGATCACTATGGATGATTTAGGAAGAACATCTCATACTTCTAGGCACATATTGGAGTATATATGCTTGGCTCACTCAGCTTTTAGAGCAGCGAAGATATCCAATTCCTTATTGTGAACCCATAACCTGCAAGATAGAATGAAATTGAAAGAAACGTGATTAGGATCCAGGCTTGAGGGTAAGTCTTCCCCAACTTGAAGAAAATGATGTAGAGCCGAACGACCCTAGATCCATTGGAGCACCTTTAGATCCACTTGTTCCAGTTTGGCTTTTATATTTTGGGCTTTTGGATCATTAAGCATTTGACCCACATTTTTAAATAGGTTTGATCTTTTTAGAAGTTTATTGGAATGAACAACTTTTGATTAGGGTTATAAAATTTTCTTCTTTAAAAGGATGTGAGCTTTAGAGGTAAAGTCAGAGTTGTGTTTAGATGAATTAAAGCCATTTTATTTCTTTCTTTCCTGGTTATTTAAATTTCTCATTATTTTTTCAGTTATTTTTAGTTTTTACATTTTTTTAGATAAAGATAGATATTCATAGTTTTGGTAGCTCAGCTATTCGCTAACCTGGTATCGGATGTGCATCAAAACATCAAGCGTTTTACCAACTAAAGGTCTGCCAATGTGCATGAAGGAAAGGTGGAGGGTTGAGGTCCCTTAGCCTAACCGAAACCCAAAGTAAGAGAGAGGCTAATGTTCTGGACCGTTTGATGTTTATCTTTTCTTATTTCCCTTCCTATCTCGGGCAAAGGAACACCTATTTTCTAATAAGAAATGAATTCGAATCTGGATTGAATGGTAGATCGAGTAGGGTGGCACTATCTTAACGAAGAGCTCTGGATTCTAATGTCATACGTGGTGCTGTCCCATAATTTACCCATAAAAAATTAATAGCATTAATGATAATTATTATAATTTGATAAATGGGGAGGCCAATATCTGGATAAGGGTTTGAAAGTTCGAATTTCCTGCAATTCTTGGTCCAGATGGAATTCTGACCAACGTCATGTTTCCAGGGCTGTGGAGCATTTCTTGCCTGGAAAAACAGACATTTTTGCAAGAAAGATCAGCCTTTGCAAACCAGTGTTTTATATCCAATTGTAGTATATTTCACCCATTGGCAAAAGCGATGGTCATATGGTGGTGGGTTTGATCACGGAGGAAAGGATTGTATAAAATCGATGTTGAACATTTGGGTTTGGGTTCAACCCATAGTATGACCTGGTTTGACACTAATGAGGGGTTAGTGAGGAATTAGTAGGATTTAGTGGGGTAGGGGTTACGTGAATGTGAAAGGGTTCACATTATGTAACTCTCCACTTCCTCCACTATATATAGAGGGAAGGCTGCATGATGAGAGAAGCATGTGTCCTCGTTATTCTCATTGGGTTTAGGGTTCTGCTCACCATCGACTTGAAGGCTTGTGCTCATCATGGGCATCGATAGGCTGAGGAGAACGCCGACTGCACGTCGCTTCGTCCATGGCATCTATTGGTATATGTCAAATTTACATTTTGGTTCTAATTTTAAAATATATGCCAACATTGGGTTATGGGCCCACTCCACGCAGTCCGTTGCATGTGGGTGCACTGGCATTTATGCAGCACTAGCTGGGATCCTGTTGCCAGCGACATTCAAAGCCCGTTGCTATGACCACAGGTGAACCCCTCTGCAAATAAATAAATTAGTTAGCAGTTGGACGCCGGTAGGTTTCCATTTTTTAACATAGATGCTGGCATTGAGCTGTTGTCGCCAGCGACATACAGGATAGGCAATCGTGTACTCAGCAGCTGTGCACCCGCGTTTATGTGGCAGCCAGTGGAGCTGGTGCGCGAACTGACAACATGGGGCATGGCAACCCATGCCCGCCTTGCGACCTACAAGGTCTGCAGGTCCAACGGGTCAGTTCGTCGAGATGGACCGCACCATCGATGGGTCCTACTCGTTTTGCCCCTGGCCGGAGAGGTTGAGTACCCACCCCTGCTAACCGTCAGTGGTAGGGTTACTTTTGGGTGGGTGCAGGAACAAGGACCATTTATGCATCAGCCGACATGCGGGAGGTGGTCACCATCGTCGATGAAACTGCCACCACTAGCTAAAATCGTCGAGGAAGTCGTTGAGGCATCACCGGGGGGCATGACCTTCGTCGAGCCGTCGTTAGTCTTGTGACATGCAACATTTGGTTTTCCCTTTTTCGTCGGTGTCGGTGGTGAGGTCATGCCAACGGCGCACAGTCGCAGTGAGGCAGCCTTCGCCAACGGAAGCATCGATGACGGTGGCCTCCCGAAGTCTTCCCGATGATATGAGAAACTAAAGGGTTTTCGGTTTCTCAGAAACCGACTACATTCATTTTTTTCCTTTTATTGGGTGTTAATCTTAGTGAGGGTTATGGACTTATCCGAGTTTTGGATCGGGCTGCCCCGGTCTCAGATCCAATACCCAATCCACATGGATCAGGTTTGGATCAGGCCAATGGTTGGACCCCAACTGGGTCACAATATGGAACCAAACAGACCCGGGTATGGTTTCTGGTCCTGACTCAGGTCCTGTTATGGACTAGATCTGAGTATAGATTGGTTTTGGATCATTGGATCCAATTTGAGACTCGATCAACATGGGTCTAGATCCAGATTGGATCCGAACCAGAGGCATCCAACCCAAGATCCATTGAAATTGGATTTGGATATGGATTGGATCAGATCAGATCCAAAATGGGTTTGTTTACTATTTACACATGAACCGGTTTTGTGACAGATACATCACCTTTCGGGATAGGTTCAAAGTCATTTTTGATCGATTGATATTGGTTTTTCACCAGTTCCATGATGTAGAGACCTTGTTTTCATGAATCTGTAAAAGAACAAGAATTTTATCATTCGATTATAAGGTTTTATGAGCTTTTGTTCATATTTTGGACTGGTTCATAAGTTTCAGAACTAGTTCAAACCCTTAAATGACCATTTCAGAGATGTTTCTGACCGGTTCAGAGTACTTTTAGATTGGTTTCAACATGAAGACCCCAAATTTTACCCAAAATAGCATGTTTTTGTTATTTTTCATGCTTTATAAGTGTTTATTATCATGAAAGCATGACTTTTTACATGCATTTGATGTTATTTAAGTTATGCATTATATTTAAGCATAAATTATTATTAAATTCATGACATTTGTGATATGTTTTCATCAAAATTTATTTGTGCATATAACTTAAAGTATAAATTGTATGTTTTGATGATATAATACATGTTTTGTCATAAATATACATACATTATTATGTGTGTGTGGACATCCTCCATAATACGAATATATTTGTGATAAAATATCTCAATCAACTAACTCATGCAATCACTAAAGTGATCTGAGTTGTGTTGATTGAGGATTCTCAGAATCGTGTTAAGATTCAGTATTATGATTGTGTGTGACTTTATAAAACAGTGATTCTACCTAAAGTTAGGTCATTGTGTTTCAAATTCACACAGGGTGCAATAGTAAATGTATATACCAGCCCATGAAGTAGGTTGAATTGTCTCTGATTACATGATATGCTAATTTCATCAATTGAAGTCAATTTCTTATGAATTGAGGAAACGAAGCAACTATGAGTATTATTGTTTCTACTAAAGTTGAACGATAATGACTCAATTAAGCTTATCTTAGAAAAGGTGAATAATAAAGGGCCTCACATTTAACTTTTCAATATAAATCTTGTATAGAGAGATTAATCTCTCACTCATACGGAGAATATAACAGCCGTTCTAAAAGTTGTCTATGTGAAGTGAAAGCACTTAAAAGGATGTATATGAGAAGTGAGAGTGTTCAAATATTTGTAGCATATTGCTTTTGCAATCGTGAGTGGCTTAGAATATTTGAGGTATCATCTCTCACTACAGGATAGTGAAGAGATTTCTGAAATTCATTGGGGCAGAAATTATTGATTTTATACGAGATTTTATCTCAAGCCATATGGATTAAAAGCTTTGTTATGGATCTTAGGACTGTGGGCTCAATTGAGAGACCACTAAAGATCTTTTGTGATAATGAAGCAGTAGTGTCCTTCTCAAATAACAACAAGAGCTCAATCTCGTGTCGGCACATGAAGTTAAAGTACTTTGTTGTTAAAGAAATGACTGAGAATTATCTGGTATGTATTGATACAATTGGTACAAAGGAAATGACTATGGATCTTCTTACTAAAAGCCTAGCACTGAGATTATATTCCCAACATGTAAAGGTGATGAGTCTTTTTTATTCTTTCTGATGTATAACAATACATTATGTGATCACATTTATGAAAATCAATTGATTCTCTATGACTTTATGTATTATTGATTTTTCATAAAGGATCTCTCATTTGGTTAGAGAGAATAACAGACTAACAATATTAAAAAGACCAATAGAATATGTTAGAGACCAACCTATTCATAAAGGTAATTTTAACATGTTAAAGCACTGAAAATGAATTATATTGTAATACATGGAAATATGATATTTGATAAAGAGGTGTTCATCTCCATGACTCATATGATTCATTCTTGTGATACAAGATAGCATGTGAGCCTACATAAAGAATTAAGTAGAGATAACAGTATAAACCTCGATTTAGTACCCTTTTAGTGTCAATGAGTCAAGTGGGAGAATGTTGGACATTTTGGGTTTGGGTCCAACCCATAGGGTAACCCAGATTGACACTATGGATAGGGTTAGTGGGCTTTTCACATCCACGTAACCACCCCTATCTACCATTAAAAGACCACTAGCAGCCCACTAACCCTATCCATAGTGTCAAACCGGGTCACCCTATGGGTTAGACCCAAACCTGAAATGTCCAACAATTTTTGCATGAGGCAACACTCATGTTCTTGTGAATCGAGAGCAAAGGCTTCTTCGATAGCGCTCCATACTTGTGAAGCAATCTCGCTCGATGACAAGACCAAGAACCTCTATAGATAAATGTGATTGTTATCCAACCACGTAACAGCCTATCAAATCTTTTCCAAGAGACATGATCAAGAATTTCTATCTTGGCTCCATCGTTGTTTATATAGAACGGTTCATGTAGGGGGATGCTTCCATTGACAAATCCCTGTAAATCTTGGCTTTCGATTAAGCCAAGTAGTTGTGTTTTCTATAGCAGATAATTAGAGTGAAAAAGTCGGGTGAAAACAAAATTTACGACATTAAGATTCGCTGGATAGGAATATTTTGGTAACATTGTTAAAGAGGAAGCCATGAAAACTGATATAGAGTCATGGTTGTGACTCTAATACCATAAACAAAATGAATAATGAAAAAAAATAAAATGAGGGAAGCAATTTACGAGGTTCGGCCTATTGGGCCTGGGTCCATGGTGTTATTTGATTTCTTGTCTCTAGTATAATATATAGAACTCTTAGGATACTTGTTTTTTTTCTATTTTTTTGTAGGATTTGCATAATTTTTGCAAATCCTTCTCTATACTTTTCTAACCTGATTTTATTTTATGTCTTCGAAACCTTTTCAATCTTTCCATGTTTACTCAAAATGTTTTTTGTCTTTTCATTCACACTAGATCTAGTGAATGGAAGCTTCTTGTTTTTTCTGCAATTTTTCTACTTTCGTTTAAAGAGCTGAATGAACAGAATACAACTTGTTTGGGTTTGGCTCTTTAACCAGTTGACCCAACTTAGGCGTGTACTCAGGTCTAGGTGAGCCAAGCTTGTGCTTGTGCTTGAGCTCAAGCTTGAGCAAGGCGAGCTAAACCCGAGCAAGCTCAGATTAGAAAGAATTGACATATTTAGGAGTATCAATGATAGGATTCGAACAATAGACCTTTGTATTGTTTGCCATACATCCTAACCACTTTCCAAAAAGTATTTTTTTGATATATTCAGAATATATATTAAATATATTCCCTTTTTATCAGACAAACTGACAACTCATCTCATCGAACTCATTTGATGAACATGGATGAGCTTGGATCGAGCTGAGTTGTGATCTAGCTGCTCAGTTCATTTCCCAGCCCTGCTTATAGACATGTTTGTATCACCCTTTATAGGAAAGAGGCCCTATTTCCTATGAAAGAGAGCCTCTTACGCAGTAAAGGCCATGAAACAAACACTCTCTCTAAATGCAAAAAACCAGTTTCCATGTGAAAATGACTTCATATCTTCCTTCATAAAGAAGAACTCTCCCTCCAAAGCCGCTTTTTCAAAGGAAAGTGGCATCCCTTGAGTGAGAGTGTAAGAAATGCCCCCAAAAGAGTCGGTAATGGGGATACCCTGGGGCCCACAAAATCTAGAGCATCCTAACTATGGTCAAAGACATCTTCGTTGGACCCTCCTCATTATAAAAGTTCACTTCAAGCTCATAGTAATGCAAACATGGCTTGGACCTATTTCCTTTGGGCTCAAGCCCGACTGATGGAGCCTTATGGTAGGGTGGGCAAACAGATTGGATTTGTTAAGACATCTGATTTGTTCCAGAAAATTGTTCTCATATAGATATTCATGTTAGATATTTTATGTGGGACTACATATGCAATTAATCACCCATTACAAACTATCTAAGGTGAAGGCCCATATAAAGTGATCTTATACGGTCGGGCCATATGACATCTTATAAAGTATGGTTATAATAATGTGTAGATACATCATGTGCCCTCATATGTCAAATTTTTTATTTTATAATGGGTTGAATTGAAGAAGAAAAAAAACTATAGGGTGGTTACAATTAGGTTATGGTCCCCAAAACCATATATAGTAGCTATTCTCTTTTGCCTCCCCATCAAGAAAGAAAATTGTCCCGCTCTCATTAGGTTTAGAGAAGAAGGAAAATGTCACCTATAGAGGTTTTGGAAGACTAGACTCCATCAAGATCTACCGATGCAATGATGGATTTGGGTATGATTCTGCATTATGCTTTATTTATTTTTTATCTTTTCAATGATTTAGCATGAACAAATTTAGGGATCAAGAAAGATGTCTTCTCTAAATCAATCTCAATAATTGGTATCAAAGCCTCTTATTCTTGTTAAATCGTTGAAATATTTGATTTTGCCATTGTATATTTTTTTTTGTGTTATCGAAATTCCATCAGATTCGGTTTTCTCTCTTTGACCATCGGCATTTGGGGCCATTAATAATATAAAAAAAATTATTATTGCCACAACCGACAGCATGGTTGGAGGGCTGATGGGACTGGCGACCTACCGTAAAGGGTGGCTCACCATTTTTCAGTGGTTGTAGGCCATCGAACAACTTTGCACATCTTGTCGGACGTCGTTCAGTTTTATGCAGGCACCGTCGGGTGCTTGCACAGGAAAGCAGAAGACAGGGAGGACCGGACGGTCCTCCCCGATTTCCCATGGGATACGTAAGGGAGCCGGATGGATACCTCCTCCATCTCGCGATAGGGTGCAGACAGAGGAGGTTCAAACGACCCTCCCCATGTTGTAAGGCGAAGCCGGATGAAGGAGGGGCCGATCTAGCCCTTCCCTTAGGATTTCGATGACCAAAGAAAGGGACGATCCGACCCTTCCCTTTGGTTTTTTATCGCCAGGAGGTGTCGACTGGTCACCTTTGCTGGACGTTGTGCCGATGTCCGACGACGGTGGTCTGGGGCCATCTGTTCAACCCAGCCACCACAAGGTGACCAGCATCCAGTGACGGTGGTCTGGGGCCAGCTGTGTGTCCCAGCCACCGTCGGGTGACCCGAATCCGGTGGCAGGTGGGGACGGGTTCGACCCCGTCAATCTATGCAAGGATCAACCCGAGCTGGGTCAAGTCTAACCTGACTTGTGGGTTGGGTCTGGTCTGACCCGACCCTACCCGCCGGCCCTAGACCCCTTTGCATGTGCCTTGGAACTCATAAAAAAAAATCTTAAGAATTTTTTTTTTATTGGGACCAGGCCATCAGGTATGCCATTTGGGTCTCTATAGTTGGTTGACTTGAGATATCTTTGACCCAATTTGGATTATAGCTTTATTTTTTATTCATATGCATGTAATCACATATTATATTTGAACCTTAGAATAAAGGTATGATATTCTAAAATGAGTTGATCAAAACAACATGTTACCAAAGTAACCTCTCTTATGAAGATTGACTTGTTTGGAATATTACGATGTCCGTATATTTGAGATTCATGTGAATAGTGATCGTCCCAAAGGAAGATTACTATTTGGCTGAATTCAAATAAATATAGGATGATTATCAAGTTTTTCATATGAACAATGAATCAGTCCAAAGAAAGGTTTGTTGTTTGACAAGATTAATTGTCCATGTTTAATTATTATAATAAGAGTACCACTTACAAGTTGACATTTTTGTCCAAAGACTAAATGTCAATGTTGTTATGGGTATCTTCTTATGGGGTTCACCATAATTTAAATATATCAATTAATGTTAATGTATGTGAATATTTACATTAATTGTGAGATTGTTATGGTTTATTTTGTTCTTGATTCAGTAAATTCTTTTGTTTCTACAATATTTGTAAATATTAATTCAATCTCTATTTTGAATGACACAAACTTCAAAAACTGGAAATAGAACATTATGATTGTTCATGAGTTTATGAATTTAGATCTTGCACTTCGAGAGGATCAACCAAATGCTCTCATAGATAGGAGTTTCATTGAGGATAAAAAGAATCAAGAGAAATGGGATCAATATAATCGCATGAGTCTTATGATCATGTATTGTGCCATTCTGAAAAACTTAAGGGCGTTATGTCTGAAGAGGTTAATGCCAATAAGTTCTTTGAGAAAATTGAAAAATATTTTACTAAAAATGAAAAGGCCGAGACAAGCATTCTCCTTTCGAGTCTTGTTTCAATGAGGTATAATAGTAAATGAAATATAAGATAGTACATTATGAAAATGTTTCATCTTGCTTCAAAACTAAAGGCACTAAAGTTAGAGTTGTCTGAGGACCTACTCGTGTATTTAGTTCTTATATCTCTTCCTGCACAATACAGTCAATTTAAGGTCAGTTATAACAAACAAAAGAATAAATGAACTCTAAATGAGCTTATTTCATATTGTTTGCAAAAAGAGGAAAGGATGAAACAAGAAAAGACAAAAAGTGGTCACTTGGCAATTACCTCTAAAGACAAATATAAGAAAAAAAAAAGGATAAGGAAGTTACAGTGGACCCTCCATCGCAAAAGAAACATCAGGATGCAAAGTTCAATTATTTTTTTTGCAAGAGCAAGGGTTACATCAAGAAGGATTATACTAAATATCATGCTTAGCGTGTAAAGAAAGGTACCCTCCTTACTTTGGTTTGTTCTGAGATTAATTTAACTTTTATACCTAAATACACTTGGTGGATGAATTCTGGTGTTACCACTCACATAAGTGTGTCTATGCAGGGTTTCCTAAGTTGTTGAACGCCAATTGATGTTGAAAGATTCATCTATGTAAGCAATGGCAAATCAATTCAAGTTAAAGCAATAGGGACCTTTAGGTTATTATTAAAGACTGGTTGTTAATTAGATTTGAAAGAAACATACATTGTACCATCATTTAGATGGAATTTGGTTTTTATTTCTATATTAGATAAATTTGGTTATTCTTATTTATTTAAAAATAGTCAGTTTAAGTTGTTTCTTAATTTAAATTTGATTAGAACTGGTTCTTTATCTGTGATTGATAACCTATATTTACTTAATATTGTTGCTTCATATCATGAAACCTTGCATTCAAGTTCACATGGTACAAAACAAAAATTAGCCAATGAGAATTCTGCTTTATTATGGCACAAGAGCTTATGTCGCATTTCTAAATAAAGAATTGAAAGGCTTGTGACAAGTGAAATTCTTGATTCTCTTGATTTCACTGACTTTCAGGTTTGTGTTGAGTATATAAAAGGAAAATAAACAAACATAAAAAAAATAATTGTCGACAGAAGAAGAGACGTCTTAAAATTTATTCATACAGATATTTGTGGGTCATTCCCTATAGCTTCGTGGAATGATCAATAATATTTTATTGCGTTCATAGATGACTATTCACGTTATGGGTACCTATATTTAATTCATGAAAAGTCTCAGTCACTGGATGTATTCAAATCATTTAAGGTCGAAGTTGAAGTTCAACTTGACAAAAGGATTAAAGTTGTCAGATCTGACCATGGTGGTGAATACTATGGTAGATATGATGGATCAGGTGAACAAAGTCTAGGATCATTTGCTAAATTCCTAGAGAAATATGGTATCATCTCATAGTACATCATGTCAGGCACTTCTAACATTAATGTTATTGCTGAGAGACAAAACAAAACCTTAAAGGATATGGTAAGAAGTATGATTTGTCATTTTACTTTACCAGAATCCCTCTAGGGAAAAGTTGTAAAGACTACAACTTATGTACTGAACATAATACCAACTAAAGTAGTAACCAAAACCCCATATAAAATGTGGACAGACAAGAAGCCTAGTATGAAGCATTTTCATATTTCGAGATGTCCAGCTAAGGCTAGGCCATATGAAAGGAAACTAGACTCAAGAACGGTTAGCTCGTATTTTGTTGGATATTCTGAAAGATCTAGGAGTTATAAATTTTATGACCATGTAAATAAATCTTTTTTTGAAACAAAAAATACTTGTTTCTTTGAGGATGTTGAGTTTGGGGGAGGTGATAAGGTAAAAAATATTGCTTTTAAAGAAGAATATGTTTATCTTCCTACAGTTGTTATTGATAATGATCAAATTTCAATTTCTGACATTTTTCAAACAAATCCAGAACAAGGCAATGTTCAAGATCTTTCTATAAAAAATTAAGTTTTTACTCCTTGAGTATAAACTCAATAACCTCAAGAAATGCCTCAAGTAACTCAAGAACAAGTGTCATTAAGAAAATCCACTAGAGAGAGAAGAAGGACAATTTCAGATGATTATATTATTTTTCTTCAAGAACATGAGGGTGACACTGGCTTAAAAAAAGATGATCCAATCAACTTTCATAAAGCTATACAGAGTTCCAACTCTCAAAAGTGGATAGATGCTATGCATAAAGAGTTTAAATCCATGAAAGATAATGACGTATGGGATCTTATCCCATTACCTGAAGGTGTGAAACCTATTAGTTGCAAATGGATATTTAAAACCAAAAGGGATTCAAAAGGTGATGTAGAAAGATATAAGACATGTCTTGTTGCAAAAGAGTTTACTTAAAGGGAAGGCATTGATTATACATAGACTTTATCTCCAGTTTTTATGCATGACTCTTTCAAAATAATGATGGCACTTGTGGCTCATTTTTATTTGGAGCTACATTAGATGGATATAAAGACTGCATTCCTAAATGGTGACATTGATGAAACAATATATATGGTACAACCATAATATTTTATTTGCAGTGATGCAAAGAAAATGGTTTGCAAATTAAAGAAATACATTTATGGACTTAGGCAGGCTTTTCGTCAATGGTATCATAAATTTTATCAAGTTGTCATCTCATTTGGTTTTGAGATGAATATGATTGATGAATGCATATACCATAAATTCAGTATGGGTAAATACATTTTCCTAGTTTTATATGTCGATGACATACTACTTTCCAGTAATGATATAGGTTTATTGCATGAAACCAAGAAATTTATGACAAAGAAATTTGAAATGAAAGATCTTGGTGGCACCTCTTTTGTATTAGGAATTCAGATACATCGAAATCGTTCTCGAGGTATTCTTGGATTATTGCAAAAGAGGTATATCGAAAGGATTCTTAACAGATTTAGCATGAAGGATTGCAAACCAGGTGACAACCTTGTTGGTAAGGAAGACAAGTTTAGTCTCGCTTAGTGCCTCAAACACCAGTTTGAAGTTAAGGATATGTAAAAGATTCTCTATGCATCAGCCGTAAGGAATCTTATATATGCTCAAGTGTGTATATGTCTGAATATAGCATATATTGTTGGGATGTTAGGCAGATATCTGAGTAACCCAGGAATGAATCATTGGAACGCAGTCAAACGGGTTATGTGGTACTGACAAAGAACAAAAGATTACATGCTCACATACAGAAAGTCAAATCAGTCAGAGATCATTGGGTATTCTGATTCTGACTTTGTTGGGTGTCAAGATAATCGTAGATCCACGTCGGGTTATGTTTATCTGTTGGTCAGATGAATCATTTCTTAAAGAAATTCTAAAGAAACACTCATTGCATCTTCTACTATGGCAGTAGAGTTCGTAGCCTGTTATGAGATATCCAATCGTGAAATATGGTTATGCAATTTTGTCACTGGACTGCAGATTTTAGATAACATTGAAAGATCGTTAAAATTATTTTATGATAATAATTCGGCAGTATTATATTTCATCAACAACAGGAGCTCATCAAAGTCAAAACATATAAACATCAAGTTTCTTGTTGTTAAAGAAATAGTATAGAATGGTCAGATATCCATTGAACATATTGGCACAAACTCCATGATTGTGGATCCGCTTACCAAAGGTTTACCACCCAAGGTCTTTCATGAGCATACTGCTCGAATGGGTGTTATATCATTTAATGATATGGTGGTTTAGTGGGAGTTTGTATTTGAATGTTTTGTGATAAAATAAAGTTTCATTTTATTACTTCAATATAAGGCTCAGGATCCAGTTTCATTTTGTACTCATTTATTGTGATCTCACTAAAGAATAAGGTAAGACCAGTTGAAAATAGGCATGTTTGGATCACATTATATGTAATTTTCATGCTTCACATACATACTTTATTTATGTTGTTGGTCATGTCAATATACATGATCATTGATGGGTCTAATTATGATGAATGTAATGAAGATCACTTTGGTTCTATGTTGATATAATCAATGGACCAGATTGTTAGAGATGTCATCTGGTAAGACAATATTTTTGAGCTCATAAGGATATTGCATAATGTGTGATTGTATGGTGACATATGTGGCTCAAGTGAGAGATTGTTAGATATTTTATATAGGCTTATATATGTAATTAATCATCCATTATAAACTGTCTAAGGTGAGGGCCCATATAAAGTGATTTTATATGGTTGGGCCATATGACATCTTATAAAGTATGGACCTTATATGGTTGGGCTCATGTGCCCTCATATGTCAATTTTTTATTTTATGATAGGCTGAATTAAAAAGAAGAATATATGGTGGTTACAATTAGGTTATGGTTCTCAAAACTATATATAGTGGTTGTTCTCTTTTACCTCTCCATCAAGAAAGAAAGTTTTTCTTCTTTCATTAGGTTTAGAGAAGGAAAGACCACCTATAGAGGTTTTGGAAGATCAGACCCCATCAAAATCTACCGGTGCAACAATGGATTCAGGTACGCTTCTGCAATATGCTTTATTTATTTTTTATTTTTTCAATTATTTAGCATGAACAAATTTAGAAATCAAGAAAGATGTTTTTCCTAAATCAATCCCAACAATTCAAACTTATATGATTGATTTTTTCTATCTGATCTTGGATCAATGTTTTCTAAATAATCTATGTTCAGATCCAGATCTAATCTGATCTGTTTGCACTTTTTATGCGTAAAGCTCTCCCTACTGATTTTTTTTAGTTTATTCAACATTATTCGGGGTGTTCCTCTCTTTGGTGTGGGTTCCTCTTCATCAAAAAACACATTACTATGTAAATTTTGAATCATCATCCAACTTTATTACATCAGATCTAGTTCGAGATCTAGATTTGGAGTGAACTTTGTTTCTTAAGTTTTGGATTTAGATCCGGATATTCTATGATTTGGTCCATGATGTGTAGTTATAACTCAGACCCTTGTGGAATTTTGTCGATGAGGCTGGCCTGAAAGCACTTTGTACCAGACCATGCTCTGGGCCTGGACAAGCTTTACCCAAGCGACTGAGCCCCCAAAAAGAAAACTCAGGCCGAGCCCTGAAGGCCCTTCCATACATGGGTGTTTATGGGTCAGACATTCACCGGATGCAGTGAGTCCAAACCAGGATTTGGCTGATACCAGGTCTGAACCCTGGTCCAATGAAACCTACTATACGAAAAACCACACTTGAGTTCTATAAGGATTAGATAAACCAGATTCTATCTATACCTCGTCAAATAATAATTTTATTTGTTTACATTAAAATCTTTTGGGTCCTAAATGAAACTCGAGTCGAATGCAGGTCTGGAAATTTCATAAATCATATATGGCTTCATAAACTGATCGGATTTTATGGGTTCAACCCAGATTCTTAATGTGACATGCATCCTTATTCATTATCAAACCAGATCCTGTCGGACGGTACCTAGGGATGTCATCGGACTTTGACCGATATTCGACCAAATCTGGCTTCATTTAGTCAGACAAAAACCAGATCGGCTTATAATCAGATGCAGATATGGTTTTGGTTTTTCGCAACTGAATCTGATGGATATGCAGATTTGATGGATATCCTAACCCAATTACATGTAAAAAAATGGATCAGATTTTTACCATCCAAGTCTGAATTTGAATCCAAATCTGTTAAGAAAACATCTAATTAATCAGATTTGGTATTGACCACATATGATCTGAATCCAAGCCATTTACATCCCTAACCGTACCGTTACGGAGTTTTCTGTGAGACCCACTACCAAACATGGTTCGGTTGGGAAGGGTGATCTGGTCTGGCCCTCGAGGACGCTGCCATCCCTTTCTTCATCAAAGCCAAGTCCCACGCGTGTGGATTGATGGAACACGTGTACATCTCTACTTCAGCACGTGTGTACGGTCAGGGGCTGCTTCTCACGTGTGATGCTGATGAGTATATACGGGGTGGACTTTGGTTGGGAGTCCATTTTTCAACGTTCAACAACCCTGATATCCGTCCTGTCCTTTGGAAATATTTTTTTCTCTTTTTTTACCATAAACATCTCAAAACTCAGGACCCAGGTGAAACCAGACTTGGACCAGATTTTGGGGTATGGTATCGGGTCTAAACTCAGGAGGTCTAATTGGGTCTACTATAAGAGAAACCATACCCAGATCAGATAAGAACTACATGAACCACACCTGGGCCATACCCGATAAAATAATGTTTTTTATCATTTTTACATTGAAAAATTACAGGTCTTACTAGGAACTCGGGTTGTGTTTGGGTCTGGTATAAAATTTCACAAACTATACCCAGGTCCATGTATTAATCCAAGTTTCATGTCTAGACCCGAGTTTTAATCTGGTTGTCTTATTTGCCACCATACCCAGAGCCTATAGGGTTTGGCCCAAGTCGGGTTTGGGTAAACCAGACCCGTTGACACCCCCTTACCCTCTCTGCCCTAATTTATCCACAAGCAGTTATGTTTTTTTCTAATGTGACTTTGTTTTTCACTTCATTGAGCACATAGTCGGTGTCGGTAGGATTCAATCCGATGGGCCTATGACCTTTCAAAATCTCATAGTAGCGACATTCCTACCTCCGTTTCTCGTGGTCACGTGCAGGTGGGCCATCATGATCACGCAGCACGCATCCGTTCAGAACTTAGCTCATTGGCTCAATGGATCAATGTTCAGCAGGTTCAGGTTGGTCTAGCATAGCCCAAACTCATTCATAGGTTATTTTTTTAATAAAAAAATATAAATTAATTTTTATAATACTAAAAGCAATGAATTATATAAAAGATTAATACACAAATTTAATTATTTTTTTTTATTTTGTATATAATTAATGTAACTAATTAAGTAAATAATAATAGTTACCAAATTATTATAGAACCAGCTATTACAAAATTAATTAGGTAACTTAGGCCTATCGGGTCAGCCCGATAACCAATAGGCCGACCCATGTATATATAACAGGCCAGGTTTTGCTTCATGGCGGTCATGCAGCGACCTACCTGACAGCTGCCTGCACATTCTTGTCTGGTAGGAGCAGCTAGTGCACGTCACCTTGTGTTGGGACGTTGCCAGTTCAATTTACATCTAAGAGACCATCATCATCCAGATCAGGAGGCTTATTTTTTCAAACTCCACCATGGTGAATATTTCCTGACCCTCGTGAGCAAGTAGGGATGTCAACAGGTAGGACGTAACCCGATATTTGAAAACTTTTAGTCAGATTCGATAGCCAAATCCGGATCCGATAAAAAATCGGAATGAGATTCAGTATTAATTTTTCATTAAAATCCGAATCCGAAATTAATCAATTAAAACCTGAATTCGACTAAGATTAAGTTTAAGTATCGGTTTTGGACTAGTCCGTTCTAGATTCAGTTCTATCTTTTTCCATTCAAATCTGAATCCGATTAGGTCGGATTCGGTAATGCCTAGATCCGACCGGTTGACATCCCTATGAGCTAGAATTAACATTTAAATATTGCATTATCTAGAATTGGCACCTTTACATTAAGAAATTACAGAATTGGATATGGTTCTTTTTTAATGCAACTCAAGATGGATGGTCATGATGGTAGAGCCATCTTTATTCACTGTGCAATCATGTGCATCCAACTTGTGATGCGGAGCTTATTAAATAGTTGCACAAAGAATGAAAGTATGTCAAGTAACAGTGCCATGCTTTTCATTTTATTGTACAAAAGAATTAGCAGACTCACCTACCTCGGATGAGGTGTTGATAGGCCTGTTTATCCTAAGGGTGGTTTCTTCATGTTAATATTGAAAAAATGAAAATTCATGAATTTATTGAGATATTTATTTTTTCTTAATAAAATATTACATAAAGGTGCTCGTTTTATTTCCATACACTTCTAAGATTCATACTCTTTTATATTTTTATTTTAAATATTTTATTATTGCGAATATTTTCAATAAAAATGCAAGAAATATTTAAAATATGTAAAAATACCATGATAAGTTAGTTGCCAAATATTTTCTGCTTTCATTCTCACTATATAGGAAAATTTGAAATCCGATATCTTTACATAATATTTATAACATTAAAATGTACGTTATCATTGTCCTAAAAAGGGGTATTCTTTCTCTGTTAATTACAATTAATTAATGTTAAAATATTCTTATATTGTGCTAAAAGGCTTATCGTTCTCCAATTGCATATAACTATGCAACAAAATGCAATAAAGACCACATGTATATGACCAATGCACCGCATGCAATTCAAACAGTTTTTTTTTTCTTTTTTTAGACCAAAACCATGCATTAAACGGAAAAAACAAGATTTACAACCAATTAGGAGCAAAACATGAAAAGGTAAACTTTTTTTTTGTTTGTTGGATTGCTATAAAATCACAAAACCACATTTTTGATGATCATAACATCATGATAACACTTTTTTCACAAAGTTATCTATTATTTTAAAACTCTCATTTTTTTACTAAGACCGACTGAACCGAGTTTTTTTTTATGACAGGGAAAACCCTGGTTGGGGCCCACGATCACCCTGCATTACCTGGCGCACCTCTGAAAGGAGTTAGTAGCATACTTTAGAATATCATTTCCCTGATAGCTTTCTATCCTTGAAGGGATGCGGCGGTCTCACTCTTTGAATAAATAAAAAATGACTGCCAAATTTTCTTACAAAAGTTTGTTGGCAGAAAAGAAGGCTACTTGTACCGACTCATGAGAAAGTCAAAACCATCCTTTTACTTTCCCATGTGTGAAACCAATTCCATATGAGACTTGTAACTGTCGTGAGATGTGTAAATTCAATATAGAAGCCCGCCTTCATCCCATCTTCTTTACTTCCTGTCTCCTCTTCCAAGTACTTAAGCAAGGCTAGCTAACCTCATTCTCGACCATCGATGCCCTTCTCCTCCTCCTTTTTTCAGATGGCTCTCACTGTTAAGGCTTCTCTTCTTCTTGCCATGGTGGTGCTCTCTTTGTTGCAGATTGGTTGCTCCAGTAGAGTCTCTCCATCCGTAGAGGAGGAGGATGATAAGGGAAGATCTGCAGCTGCAGATGGTCGTCATGAAGTCAGTAGGTTTGTGGTGTCTGCTGATTCTCAGAGAGATTTGGTGGGGAGTTTGATGCATAAGCTTGTTGCAGGCCCAAGCAAAAGAGGCCGGGGGCACTAAAGGAGAGTTAGCATTCTTTTCTCTTTTATCGTTTTCCTTTTTGAGAATTATTATTGTAGTTTTTAAATTATAGCATAAAGATCCGCATTTGTTATCAGAAAGTGGAGATAAATAATGGTATGTGTCATAGAAAAGAATAATACATAAAAAAAAGTTTTTGTTCAACTCTCTGTGGAGAAAGATTGGATGTCAAATTAATTTCTCGTGGTGATTCTGTAGTTTTTCGTTTATTACAAAATGGAGAAACTGCACCCTGGATTAGAGACCTGGCCGCACTGACATTAGGCTAATGAATGTCGCTGTCCCGTCAGCGTGAAATTCCATGGAGATGCTGTAGTTGTTTTTCTTCAGAAACCCTTACGGAAGCGAGGAAAAATCCGAGTGGTGCCCACCACCACCCTGCCTTATGTGGCCTACCTCTTAACGCTATTTTTTCTTTTTAAAGGCAAGCTGGGGTTAGGCCGACCCCTACCAGATATCTCTTAAGCCCCATGTGTCCGAAGGTCAGCTTGGCACAGGACCCCTAATGTTGCCTACCTCTTAACGCTATGGACATACCCATGCACCAACGGGGTTTGATCCAGCGCCTTCATCTTAGCACCCTCACAACAACCACCCGTGGCCATGCTGTCCACCCCGCAGTGGTGACTAGATTCTGTAGTTGATATTTTCTTTCAGAAAAAAGAATTAAAAAAATTATGTAGTTGATATCCCTTTATAAAAAACAGAGCCAAGAATGGCTGAAGTGTCCGTCTTTATATATGTATGAGGATCTGTTGAACAAATGATTTCTCAACCGTTGCTGACTCTCTGGGAGCAAGGGGTGCACCATGGTTTTACACTGTCGAGAAGGGCAGGCTGAGCCAGCACTACTCGATCAAGGGTGATTTTTTCCTTCATATATAGAAAAACAATTGATTTCTCTAAAAAAAAGAATACCCTGAATGCTCGGCTTACCTCCAAAAGAACCTGATTTTTATTTCATTTGTCAAAATTTAAATTATTCTGGAATAGAAATATCATTGTTGCTAAATTCGTTCCTTTTAGTTAATGAACAAGATTAGATTATTATGGAGTTCTTAATTATAACAACTGGAGGAAATCTCACAGACATCTCTGTGAGATCAACACTCGGTTTGTGACAAGCCGGTTGCCATTGGGGACAGCTCGCCTCTTTGAGATTTGAGGCCACCGCCTAGGGCCTCTTATTTTGGAGGGGCCTCCAAATTTTCAGCTAACTGACGTCGCAGCATCAGGGAGCTACCGGTTGAGGCCGGTCGATGAGCGAGGTGAAAGTGATCGATTATACCAGTCAAAATCTTTTCATTTTGACAAGCCAAATCGATACAAGCTCCCTGTGTCAAATTAAAATGACAATTATCTCCCTGGTCACATAAAAAAGGGTGCAGACAGATTGAATACGGTCTGGATCATTGTTGATCTGAATCCGGATACATTTAAGCAATAGGTCTAAATCCAATATGGATCCAAGTGAATTACATTGGGTCCCAATCTGAATTTTGTTTGGTACTATTGGATCTGTTAGCGGCAGGCAGAATAATAGGTATGTTACATGAAAAGTGTACGAATGGGATTTGTATGTGATACAAATCCAATAAGAACAATGATCTGAATTCAGAAAGAGTCAGACCACACAAGTCTGAATCAGTTTGAAAGCACATTTATATTAAGATCCATATTAAGAAAACTTTTTGTTGTATTGGGTCAAATCAGAATGGTTGGACTGAATCCAATCCATTTTCACCCGTTGGTTTATATGGTTCAGTAAAAAGCCCTTGACTAGTTGACCCTTGGTCATGACTTCTTTGTATTTTTTTTATTTAAGAAATCCCACCCGTCATGAAGACCTAATCATGCGGGCTCCACCTGATATACCTACGGTCATCTTACCACTGCAAAAAACTTTGAGGGAGATAAAAAATCCAATTGGCATGCTAACTGTTATAAAAAGATCTTTTTTTTTTTTAAAAGCATGTATTGCTTATGGAATACTCTTGAAAGTTTTTCAAAATTAAAATTGATTAAGTTATATCTAAGAATAACTATGTCACAACAAAGATTAAGTGGACTAGTGGTGTTATCTATTGAAAGAGATATAATGGCAAAGCTTAACTATAAAGATTTAATCAATACATTTGCATCATTAAAAGCAAGAAATGTAGATTTTAGATAATATTTTTTAAATTATTTTATGTTTTTTGACATAGTATGATATATATATACGAACCTAATTAGTAAATACGGAGGATATTAAGAATTTAAAAAAAAAAAAGGTGCAACCCCTTTAATAAATAATAGATTTTTTATGTACAATAAAAAAAATTAGGACATCATTTGAAGGCTTCATCTAGGGCCTCAAATTCTCTTGAGCCACCCCTCGTTCCCATCCATCTCAAAGATATATGGACGGTGCTCAACGGGGAGGGTTATGTTGGAGTGTCGATATTTATTATGTAGGATCATTGATTGATAGTGAGCAATACATGAAAGGGCAAAACAATCGTTAAATAATTAATGACTGCATGATTAAAAAAGGTTTTTCATTTAAATAAACGGCATAAAACAGTGAGTTACAAAAAAAAATGGCAAAGAATATATATAGGTTTAATTTTATTTTATTTTTTTTAAAGATCAAAATAGCAATCAAATATATGTGTTTTTCTTTGAAAATCAAGTTAAGACATAGGAACGACGAGCTTCAAGACTCAATATGATCCGAACATGAGGTCTCATAATTTCTCGTGTTATAAACGTATATCTCAAAAGAATGAGTTATTTTACCAATACTTTGAAAAGATGAGAGTTTCTTCTTTTCTATTTCAAAATTTTATTGAAAACTAAAGACGTGGAGTTTTGCTAACTATGTACTAAGCCCAGCTATCCAACCAAAAAAGGAAAAGAGGAAAAAAAAGAGCAAATGTAGACAAGAAAAAGTTATATTCTTTCAAAAAATAAAAATTAAAACACGAGAGAAGAAGTAAAGAAAATGGCCGGTGGAAAGGAGCACCGTCCATCTTTGAAAATTGGAAAACCATACATATTTAGGTTTAAATGTAGAATCAAATTCAACTCAAAAAAAGGTTTGCACCCTTTTTTTTTTTAATTATAACAAGGAGAAACCACAGCTATGTTTCAGACAGCCCGTTATGAGTCGAAAGGTGTCACATTGACTGTAGCCCTGTTTCAAACTCTCCCCTGAACATCGACAATAGTTTCCAATGGCTTCAGCCTGCCATACCCTATGGTCATCTTGCTGGCAGCGTAAAACTTTGATGTTAGGACCACTGCTCGTGGGACCTATGTTACGCATTGGCTTGCACAGAAGGGTGACGCCCATGAGAATCAAACCTTGACTGTCCGTCTAGCAGCCAAGGCCCCCACCCCACTATGCCAACCCCCCCTTGTGGCTTACTGTTCGTTGGTTAAACTAAAGCCAGCCCAAACGTCTTGGGGCCCATTTGTTTCTAGGAAAGCCGGTGGAGATACCTGGGAAAAAGGGAAATTTTCCCTCAGGATGCCAAACAAACAGGTCCTACAGGAATGTGGCCACGCAACACGACGCAAATTGGTCAGATCTGAACAGCTAAATACACTGGGGTTCATATCAGGATCAGATCCAGAACAGCCAAGAATTGCGAAACCTCTATCCTGAATCTGACCCATTTGCATCCCTACGTGACACACCATGGTGTTCCCTACGGTGGGAAGCCCTTTCCCACGGGAAGGGGAAGGGGTGCTCCTTCCCCATGACTGGAGCAAAACGGGCCCTAGAGCTAGGGAATTGGGTTTCCAATACCTTAGACCCTTTTTTTGTTAGAGAATTAGGCATCGTCACTGTTTCCCCTCCACTACTTCACTGGTTCCAATTCATTGGTTAACGGCAGGTAATTGACACATTCTTCAAGTACGTGTTATCACTCTCTTCAAACGTCCCTTTAGATCCACAGGAGTAAAATTTGTGGATATTACCAAACAGGAACACATCTCAATTTTCTATAAATTCCAATATCTCCGTTTTTCTAGTCTCAAACGCGACCCTACTTGTGCACGAAACTTGAACAAGGAATTGTTAATGTATGTCAACACGCTTTTAGGCAGAGAATTGATCATGTATTTTCTTCTCTTCTTCTTTTATCAATCTTTCTGCAATTGCATCTTATCGGGTTCCGTCACCTTAAGGTTGACTATTATTTCTGAGATGAACGTATCCCTAAACCTTCCTCAAGGCTGACTATTATTTGTGAGATGAAAGTATCCCTAACTTTTTTCTGTGGAGGGGAGTGAAGAAAGTATCCCTAACTTACTTTTAGGCATGGAAACGAACCATCATACTTCCTGCTTACTTTCAGAATCTATAACTATTACGGGAAATGGAAACTTACAAAATACAAAACCTTCTAAATGAAACATGATAGTGGATTTTCGGTGGTTTTTTCTAAATTCCGACCCCATAGATGTGTTAAACACGATTGATTTACTGAAAATTGACACTTAGATCATGCATTTTGGATGAAAAAATGGTATTCGGAGCCTCAAAAATTTATAAAAATTATAAGCTGTTGATTTTTTAAACCTTATAAAAATCTATCCATGCATCGAAATCAATTGTTTCAAGAAGTGGTTTCTATAAAAACAAGCATATAGATCACATCTGTGAGGTCAGAATTTCAAAAAAAATGACAGAAATTCATGAAAATCCAATAGCATGTTTCATTTAGTTGGTTTTTTATTTTGTAGGCTTCCATTTCCCTAACTATTACTACTTCGATTGGGGCTCAGCATGGTTGGTAGGAGCTGTTGGTGCACGTTTCCTTGTGGTGGGACGTTGCAGGTTCAAACCCTAATGGTACTTTGAATAATAACTGGTGGGGATCTGCCTAACCCCCCAGCTAGCCTTTCAAAAAAAAAACTAAATGTCATTTACCACCATACCACACATGCTCACAAATAGATCAGAATTATGCCCGGCCCACGACCCTCGTGAATCAGCGAAGGGCAATCTAATAACCTAATATGAGCTCCCTTATTTTGCTATTTTTTTCTGCACTTTGAGATTGGGAGAAGAAAAGTTAATTGCCTGACTTATTTTTTAGATAAGGGTTCATTTTCTGCTTTCCTTGTACTTTTTGAGATGGTAAAAGGCTTGACCCACCGAGCCTGTGTAGCAAATATCGCAATATTTTGCAAATGCGTTTTTTTATGACATTAATGTTATAGCTTGTTTC
This sequence comes from Nuphar pumila, assembly GCF_984573655.1. Classification (NCBI taxonomy): domain Eukaryota; kingdom Viridiplantae; phylum Streptophyta; class Magnoliopsida; order Nymphaeales; family Nymphaeaceae; genus Nuphar; species Nuphar pumila. Next base: position 133,317,401 of record NC_143253.1, read on the forward strand.
TCTTCGTGAGAACCTTTCTTTATGCTTTTAAATGACATGACAAAATTCGTGTATGTTTTTGTCATATGTTTATTTTTTAATATTATAAAAAAGAAATTTGTATACATGCTAATTTCCATAGATTTTTTCCAATCAAAAATGTTTTTTTTTTCTCGCCAAGACTTTCCTGCATGCTATCGAGATTTGTGATATTGTTCCCACCCAACCTTTGTTGAAAACAGGAAGGCGGAAGTCCCACTAGCAACAAGCACTTGGAAAAGAAGGATAAGCCACTACATTTTCTCGAGCTATCCCAAGCCAGAATATCTTTATGAGCCCATAAATTTGTGAAGTTCTGCATTGTGTTTTTAACTACAATTATTCCAGTTTGCAAAAATGCTATGCAGATGCCTTCAGCCATTCTAAAGGCTAAACAAGATTTGAACGATATTTTGGTACTTCCTTTAAAAAAATGATATTTTGGTACTCATGCTACCCAAAATCAACGAAAACCATGAAAAAAGGAAACCGAAGTCAGCGAAACATATTTAAGTAAAAAAAAAACAGAAACAGGAAACTGTTTCTATTACACTCTAGCAGAAGGGATTTTTTTATGCAAGAAACTGTTTCTAATACACGCTAGTAGAAGGTTGAATACATAACTAGGGCATAAGTTGTCATTCCTTCACGTGCAAAAGCATACGACCGTGGAAGCTTGTATTTTTGTTCTCTACCTTTATCATGAAATCATTTTTCTTGAATTCATGTCATAAATATGAAAGCAATCAATTTACCATGTCCATACACCACACATGCCATGAATAGAACCATAAGTAAACATAAAGGTCGGCACCATCGCAACGTCCACCATTGCCAACCCATGAATCTGAACCGCAGATTGAACTGCCGCATAAAAGCCACCTGTTTAAAGTTCTGTTTTGAAGCCTTTTTTTTTAAGGCAAGCTGGGTTAGGCAGACCCCCACCAGTTACACAACATACCATTGGGTTTTGAACTTGCAACTTCCCAACACATGGTGACGTGCACTAACAGCTCCTACCAAACAAGTGGAGCCCTCGTTGGTAAGTTTTGAAGCCTTGCTTTGAAATAGAAACACCATTTCCATGTGTGGTCAACATATGGTTTTGCTACGATGTGGTGTTGTGGACGGAGTTGCCAAAACATTCCCTTGTGATTGGTGTTGAAATGTAGCGTTGGGGCAGACAACTCCATTACCAACTCAGTGTTTTCGCAACACACTGCTTCCAAACGAAAGAGGGTACGAGAGAACTGGGGAAACAACAACGAACCTCCAATTGAAGGCTCTCAAACAGAGCCTAGGTGGCTTCTATTCAGACAGACAGAGGTCTTGTTCTAGTTAATATGCAGCTCTAACAAGTGCAGGGAAATATCAGACGAGTACAACTTTTACCGATATGTGGTCTAAAGAGAGTTTGATAGAATGCACAGAAAAACATACATTATTAAATGAATCAGTTTGCTGAGAACAATGAGCAAGATGGTCAATTCTCAATGGATCATCTGTCGATGGAAGTCACTTCGAGACTCACATTTTCCGGTCAGCAGATGATGGTTTTGCTCCCTGTCCTTCAGGACACAGTACAAGTTATAAATAAGAGCTAATATCAAGATAAAAAATGGGATATTTTAAAAAACAAGACATTATGAAGCTCAAAACTTTATCCGTTTTTTAGAATATCATGATGTCCCATAATTTCAAAATAATTATTCATTTTACGCCTGCATATTTTTCTTCTCCTTCCCTTGTCTTAGGCTCTTTTTGGAAACTTGTAGTTGGTGGGGGTCGGAGTTGATTCATTGAATCCCCAAAACCCACCTTTCTTTCAGGAGCTTCCACATGGCATCCCAGTAGATGAGATGGGACTTGGCAACTTCAAATACCCTCCCACCTCCCAAATCTAGCTACAACGCCTATTAGCACCCAAAAAACTCCTATTTAGTTTTAGATGGCTGCTCCGGAGCTAATGATTGGCAAGGAGATGCCAACTCCAGCAGGTTGCCAAACACCAAAGCCAAACAACGATTCATGTTAGCAAATACCCAGGCTCCCAAATCTTCGATTTAAGATATCAGGGATTTCACATCAGTGCCAAATACAGTCTTAATTCCGATCAATTCCAACAATGTGCACTCTGAGCTGTTCAATTACTTCACAAGGAACCCCAGAACTCGAGCCAGCACACCAAACAAAAATTCCTTGGGGGAGAGAGAGAGAGACTCAAATACAAAAGATCAAGGCCATAGAATGACGGAAATACAAAAGATCAAGGCCACAGAACGACCGAAGATCAACACGATAGAAGACTGGTGTCAGCAAATCAATGTCCTTAAGCCCTATTATATACTTGAATTCCATACATGTGCTTGAAAACATAAGAGTATTTTACATGAAAAGATTTGATGTCATGCATCTATCAGACCATTTCATCCCTCTATATTGCCTGTGAAACTTCATTTCATGGGGAACTCACGTGCAAGTTGATGCAAAAGACCTTAACGGCACCTGCAATCAGCTATTTGTTCTTTCAGGGAAAACTCTAATCTTGAGATCAAAGCAAACTACAATAAGCACCAGTCCCAACCATTAAAACCTGGGAAACTATCCCCCTCCTCCCCACCCTTTTTTTACTAGCTCTGATGCATTTTATCTTTAAAGACAGACATATTTTCTAACATGTTACTAGGTTCAAAAAATAATCTAAGATAATGTAAATTCATTTTCACAGTAAACTCCACAGTGATGTATCATTTGGAATATGAAACTAATCATATGAAAACTGTTATTGGAAAGTTTCCTGACGAGCAATTTTTACCTGCATTCTACTGTTCAAAACATTTAGGCTGTCTGGGCACCAAACTATGAATGTCTGGCTTCCAGCCACAGGTATGCAGTGTACCCATGTCTACATTGTTGAGGTCAAGTGCTCCAGTCTCCTCTCTGTAACAGACCTCCCACTGTTCATTGAATGGGCAGTGTCAGAAATTCCATTGTATTAAGAGAGCAGCAGCACTGAAGATATCTTTCTCAACCATAATATTCAAGCTTCTTCCAGCAAGGCTACCAGTAATGATCCCTCGAAGATGCATGAATATCAAGATGTATGTGGAAGCGGAAATCCCATTCCGCTAGCAAATTCTTGATTGAACTGAGATGAGGAGAAAATACCAAAGCTAACAGACTTAAGAGAACAAATCTTCAAGCAAGCACTACATCAGAAAAACTAATGGCAGACCAAGTCTCCTCTCTGTAACAGACCTCCCACTGTTCATTGAATGGCAGTGTCAGAAATTCCATTGTATTAAGAGAGCAACAGCACTGAAGATATCTTTCTCAAGCATAATATTCAAGCTTCTTCCAGCAAGGCTACCAGTAATGATCCCTCGAAGATGCATGAATATCAAGATGTATGTGGAAGCAAAAATCCCATTCTGCTAGCAAATTCTTGATTGAACTGAGATGAGGAGAAAATACCAAAGCTAACCGACTTAAGAGAACAAATCTTCAAGCAAGCACTACATCAGAAAAACTAATGGCAGACCAAGTTTAGAGTCTCCCATGCTTGAATCTGCCACAATCAAGATAAACTAGTATGCTTTTACATCAATCAAAAGACTCAAACCCAAGCATTGAGATAGGAACCAACAACAACAGCAACTACGCCTTCATCCCAAAACAGTTGGGGTCGGCGATATGAACCAAAAAAGAAAATCATTCTGGGTCTTCCACATGAATCCTTCTCCTCCAATCATTTTTATCCAATGCCATGTCCTCGGTGAGGTTCAAAGCATTCATATCATTTCCTATCATCTTCATCCAAGTCTTCTTAGGCCTACCCCGACCTCTTTTAACTAATATATTTTCCCATTTCTCCATCCTTCTAACTGGAGCATCATTAGGCCTTCGCTGAATATGTCAAACGATTCTCTCTCATCTTATTTTCAATGGATGCAACACCTACCTTCTTAGGTATCTCCTCGTTTCGAATCTTATATTTTATTGTATTTCTACATATCCATCTAAGCATACTCATCTCAGTTACACTCATTTTTTGAATATGATGTATCTTGCCAGCCCAACATTTTGTACCAAATAATAAAGCGGGCCTAATTGTCGTCCTATAAAACTTTTCCTTCAACCGCAATGGTATTCTACGATCGCACAACACTCCAGTTGCACTTTTTCATTTCATTCACCCAACCTTTATCCTGACTTACATCTCCATCAATTTCTCTGTACTTTTGAATGATAGATCCCAAATATTTGAAACAGTCATCCACCGGTATTTCTTGCTCACCAAGCTTCACTACACTCCCATCACTACTTCGTTGCTTACTAAACCGACATTCCATATATACTGCCTTAAAATAGGAACCGATAAACAAAAATAAAATTTAATAAGTTCAACAAAAACATAAACAACAAATTTGTGAACACCATAACTCACACATGAAATCTGCATGATGGACGAATGGCCTTTGACTGTCTCAATTTTATAAAGAGTACTTCACATAGTATCTGGAAAGTATGAGATTTATGCACTTGATCAATGGCTTGCCAGACACTTTCAATTCTCTAAAGTACTTCAACTTTGCTATACCATTTGAAACATGTAAACTATTTGTAACATATAATCCACACAAAAGAAGATTAAAGGACAACACAACAACCACCACGGAAAAGAATTCAGATTGCTGAAAAGGGTATAGACCATCTATCAACCTAGGACCAACCTCACCCAGATTCATTTAAGTCTATGGACTTGAATCAGGCACAAGAAGGTTAGAACCATATTTACCAAAAACTTCATGCCACATGGGGAATCTCACTTCCCTGGAAGCACACTTCGGAAATGGGAAACTCCTCGCTTACCAAAAAGAGGGAAAACTATGAGAAACCAGATTTCAAAATATGGAAAACTCGTTTCCTTTTAATGGGAAGCTTGCTTCCCCCTCGTTTTTTAAATTGATTCCTCTTCGTTTCCTTAACATTTCCATCTCGCTTCTTATCGCTTCCCATCACTTTCAACCTATGTCACATGGGTGCGGGTGCGGGTGCGGGTGCGGGGATTCGGCACTTCCAAAAAACCCGGGTGCGGGGGTGCGGCAGGGGCAAAAATATATATAAAATATATATATATATATATATATATATATATATATATATGCGACGCGGGTTTTTTCAAATTTCATTTTATATACAGCTGCACGCACCCATTTCGTCAGGAGAACAGTGGAAATCCTTTACTAAAAAGAACCATCATTATCATTTATTATGGAGGGAAAATCCTTTACGAAAAAGGATTGAAAAGGCAGCTGCTGTCAGCTGTCATTTATTGTGGAGAGAGAAAATCCTTTACGAAATTGAAAAGGCAGGAGCAGCAGCTGCTGTCATTTATTGTGGAGAGAGAAAATCTTTTACGAAATTGAAAAGGCATCTGCTGTCAGCTGCTAGCAGAATTTTTTTTTTAAAAAAAATTCGCAGCCCATTTCGTAGGGCAATTTTTAAAAAAAAAAAAAAATCCAAACAAAAATGGACCGAAATGATCCTGGGTGCGGTCAACGCACCCAGGATTGGGTTGACCGCACCCGGTGCCGCACCCTCACCCGCATCCGCATCGAGTCGCGTCGACGCGGGTGCGGCACCCTGCTAGCCGAATCCCTGTGACATAGCTTTCAACACTTTCATATTAAAAAATAATATTTTTTTCAGAACAAGCTTGCATGTTGAATCTATACCATTTTGTACTTGTTTTCACGTAATTTCTTATTCGCTTAAACTCATGTTTCATATTGCTTCCTATGTGTATTTCCTTTTCGTCATTTCATGCATTTTCACAATCATTTTACAACTGTACCTCGCTTTTCACTTCATACTACTTTTTAACACTCACTTCCCCGCTTTTGATTCATGTATCGCTTCTCGTATCCACTTCCTTGCCTAATAACTATGGTTAGAATTATATTGTCAAACAGTAATTTAGCTTTCTGCACATAAATGTGATCCAACACTGGTGTACTGCTTAAATAAAAACAGTTTGATTTAAGAGCTCCAGCAATCCCAAGATCAGATATGGACCCAGCTATGTCACAGGGACTCTTCAACTAGGTGCCGCACTCGCATCACACCCACACCCGCACCCGATGAGGTCAACCTGACCCTGGGTGCAGTCAACGCACCCAAGGTCATTTATGTCCAACTTTTGGACTTTATATATGTAATATTTTATATTTTTGCCGCACCCCCGCACCCAAGTTTTTTGAAAGTGCCACACCCGCACCCATGTGACATAGGGACCCAGTTAAGTGGCAATTGGATTTGCACAAGGGAAGTCTACTAAATAGTGTAGTACTAATGATAGGGAAAGAGGGCAACATCGAACCACGTTACACTCAAACAAGGGTCGGACGTGGAATGCACATCCGATTTTGCGCAAAGAGGGGCATTAGTGAGACGCTAATTCCTCGGGGGCCCTTACAGGTGCACATGAACGCCGCTAAAGGCCCAAAACTGTATTTTTTGTGTGTGCCAATGATCGCACATGCGTCCTATGACACACCCATCTCCTTATGATAGTAGCCAATATTTACCTATATATAACATATAGAAATATAGAAATATCTACATTCATACATACCATAGTCACCTATATTGTTCAAGGTATTATCTCGCAAGAGTATTTCTCGGAGAGATTTTCAAAAGCTGACAAATCTCGAAAAAATCTCAGGAGTTTAAAATTTTGAAAAAAATATAAATAATAACCAAAAATATAAAGAAACAAGTTTTAAGGGTTTTAAAATTTTTTAAAGAAACAAAAAAAATAGGAAATGCAAAATTAAAATATAAAAAGAGCTTTTTCCCAAAAAATATCGCGATATTTAATCTTTTTGTGATATTTTGAAAATATCACGAGGTATTCCCTTTAATATCAGCTACCTTAAAATATTGATATTTTCTAAATATCGCCGACATTGGTGACAATGATTATATATATATATATATATATATATATATATATATATATATATATATATAGGAAGAGAGAGCTATGTCACATAGGTGCGGGTACGGCACTTTAAAAAAACTCCGGTGCGGGGGTGCGGAAGGGTATATATAGATATACACACACACACACACACTTTCAAAGACTCAAAACAAACTAAGATTGATTCAAACCTGGGTTTGCTTTGACCCAGTTCTAAATCAAGCTGAGTCAGGGCAGACCCAGATCTAAATCTTACTTAAGTCAAAAGACTCAAAACGAACCCAGATTGATTCAAACCTATGTTTGTTGTAACCCAGGTCTGAATCAGGCTGAGTCAAGGTAGACCCAACAGACCCAAGTCAAAATAAAACTTGGTTCTGCATTGAAGCAAGACAAAGTCTGATTGAGTCAGAATAGGTCCAGGATTCAAATCTGGGTTACTTTGAAAGTCTAGATCGAACTTGGGTCTAAACAGATCAAGCCTGAGTCTGACCTAGTTAACACTCGACTGCTTGCTTGTGCCAGGTGTTGTAAAACTATAAAAAATAAAAAACAAAAGGAAGAAGGGGAGTGAAAAAGGAGAGAGAGAGTCTCGGCGTCACAACGGAGGAAGAAGAGGAGGCGATGGAGGGCGAGGCAGCGAAAAAGGAAAAGCAGGAGGGAGCAGAATAGAAGGAAGAAAAGAAGGAGAGAGAGAGGTACCTTTGTGGTCGTTGCCACCGTCGAAAGTGCAGGAGGAGAGAAGGGGTCGGAGAGGGTTGCCACCATCGGAAGAGGAGGAGAAAGAGTCGTGCCCTAAACCACCACCAACACCCCCTCCCCCCTCTTATTTTTTTTAATGGTCCAAAATAGACTCGATCAGAGTTGATCGAGTCTGTTTTGGACAAATATAACCCTAGGTGTGGTTGACCGCACCCATGGTTATGTTGACTGCATCGGGTGACGCATCTGCGTCGCATTGCATCAACGTGGGTGAGGCACCCTGTTGGGCGAGTCCCTATGACATAGATAGATAGAGAGAGAGTCGCCATAAATGAACAAAATTCCTTTATCATAATTTCCGCTTTTATAAGATCGAGACACAAAAAAGGAGTTATTAACATCATTGCCTCAGAATACATTGTCAAATCCTATTCATAAGTCCCATGAGGCATCCACACACTTAGAACTAAAGGATGTGGCAAGTTTGACACCTGATGTGTGTCCCTCACCGCAAAGATGAAGCAGGGGTGAGACATTTCCTATGGGCAAAGGCGGGGAACCTAGAGGTTTTACATCTATGAGGGGTGATTGGCTAAGGAATGGTTGAGGTGCCTAAGAGGGCATGCCCATGAATCTATCCTTAATCGTCTTGCATCCTTAATCGTCTTACACGGGTGGTTTCTTACATTACCGCAAAAAAAAAATTCTAGTCATCAAAAAATGAAGATACTTATGGAAGAAGAGGTCAACTTGTTCTTTCTCAAGAAGAGATGTTTTTGCATGCTTTACTTCTCAAATCCGAGGGACTAGATCTAAGAACTAAGGACTTGATTCGTAAATATGTGGCTCTACCCCTTAGGGCGGGTCGGAGACCCATGAATTTTCACTAAAAGGTAAATCTTTGATCCTCAAAAAATAAGGATCCAATATTTTGCTTTTGAATTGCTCAAATTTTGCATTGGATTTGGCATCAACCCCATACCACATCCAATCCCTCGAATTTAAGATCTTCAAAATTTCAACACATCCAAAGTGATAGAACTGTCATGCTTAAAAACAGCATTTTCGCACTCATGGCGAACTTGACACCATAGTGTACAATGTTTCAGCGCATCAATCAAGTTGGATCCCAGTGGAGCCTAAAATGTGCCCCATAAGATAAGTTGTAGCTAATGTTGCTAAAAGTCAAGCCCTTGGTGTCGATCCGTTCAGGATCGAAGCAAAGTCGGCCAAAAGAGGGCCTCATCATAAGTACACTTGGAATTTTTTCTATATTGACAAACTCTTGGATGGGCTCCAAGATCAATGTTTTATTCAGTTGCCACTGTCCTCTAATTCGAGTAAAGCTAGTAAGCTGAACAACGGAAACTACTGTTCTTACTACCATTGCATCATTCATGCTACTCATTTTTGCCTAAAATTTAAGGATGTCATCTAGGGCGCTGACGAAGGTAATAAGGACCAACCCCAGTGGGTTCCCTTAACCAAGCCAGCCATAATTGATGTGAGTCACTCATACACCTCCCTTATGGCCACGAAACGGTATTGCACCGTCAAGCATTGATCAGGTCAATTTAGTTAATTTGTAAAAGCATTAGTTCTAGGTTGATTAGTTCCCTGTGAGTTCAAAGCATGACTAATCTTCTTGAAAATAGTCGTTATGGATATATATTGTTAAAATGTAAATGTATATACATGTAAATGTATATACAAAGTATATATATATATATAATATATATATATATGTTAAGTTAGTAGCTAACTAGTAAACAGTAACTAGGTTAGTATCTAACCAAGTTAGTCTTTTTTTTTACCAAGAGAGAGCCCAATTGCTCTATTGGAACCATTGAGATTCTCCCAACGTCTCTCTTGCCAAACAGGTGGCTGCCCAGCCGACAGACAGTTAGCTGGGCTCACTGGTCCCCTTTTTTTCTTTGTTTGTTATTTAGTCTTTTTTTTTTACATTCAAGGGGACTGTCCATATTTTTTTTTCTTTTGACAGTCAAGGAGACTGCCCAGCCGACAGCTTAGTCCACTAACTGCCCAGCCGACAGTAGGCTGGGCCCATTTTTTTTTTAAACCACACTTGTAACAGATCTGGTCCAGATCCGCATGTGTGTACATGGCAGATCTGTCCACAGATGCAACAGATCTGGGTCAGATCTGCACTGTGTTCATGGCAGATCTGTCCACAGTACATGTGGCAGATCTGTACATATCTGTCTACCTATAAAAGTAGACAGATCTGCCCAGACCAACCAATCCGAATGTACGAATCTCTATATATATATCCAGTTTAGTTTCCCCTAAACAGGAAATCATTAACATGAATATGTGAAAGTGTCTTCAAAAGAGACACTATGATCAAGATACTAAGATCTTGATGAAGTAAGCAAGAAAGCAAAATAAGAACTCTTATAACACTTATGCACAAAGGCACCAATCACAATGGTTCACAAACGAACAAAGGCATAAAAATAATATGGAAAAACTTTATTAAAGTGAATGGCTTTGACTCAAAGCCTTAAACAAATACAAGGGGGAAACCCCTTTATATAGAGAAGAAGTGGCCTTGGAGGGGCACCACTTCTAGTCGTTGGAGCGGCCCAACGACTAGAAGGTAACCCCCCCCCCAAGGTACACAACATTCAATTTAAAAGAAAAATAAATAAAAAATAAAAACAAAATAATTACAATCATATTCAATAATATGAATATGCACAAAATAGAGAAATAACTAAAACACCCCTACGACTAGTACAAGAAAGAAATATATTATATACATATATATAAGTAGGTAGATACATGTACATATATATATATATATGTATTTTCCTTTATATATATAAAATATATAGAGAAATAATACAATGTTAGGAATTACAATTTAACACCCCCTCCCCTCAAACTTAGGGCAAGATGACCGAAAGTTTGCCAAGAAGGAAGTTGAATCGCGGAGATCGTGAAGAAATCTGTCAACTGATATTCTGAAGTTACATACGGAAGATCTATGACTCCTTTCAGATATGCTTCTCGAACATAGTGGCAGTCCATCTCAATGTGTTTGGTGCGCTCATGAAATGTGTGGCTTTTGGCAATATAAATCGCATTCTTGTTATCACAGCATAGCTTAGTGAGCCCTTCTACATTAATCCTCATATCTTCTAATAGTTGATGAATCCATACAATTTTCATGATAGTAGTCATCATGGCTCGGTATTCAACTTCGGCAAAGGATAACGATACCTTTTGTTGCTTTTTACGTCTCCATGAGATCAGCAAGTCTCCTAAAAACACACAAAAGACAATGGTGGAGTGACATTTATTTTGGTCACCTCCCCAATCAGAGTCAGTATAAGCTATTAATTTTAATTCAGAAGATGAGGATAAAAACACTCCCACATTTAATGATCCCTTTATGTATCTGATGATCCTCATAATTACACTCATATGAACAGATGTTGGTGCATATTGAAATTGGCTTGCAGTATGAACTGCATATAAAATATATGGTCGAGTAATGCTTAGATACATCAAGGATCCTACAAGCTGTCTGTAGGGAGTGGGATCATTGAGAGTAATGCCATCATCAATTTTCATTTTGGCTCCTAATATAGCAAAAGTTTCACAAACTTTATCATCTGTAACACCTGACCTGTCAATAATCTCAAAAGCAAGTTTAGTTTGAAATAAAAAATAACATCCATGAGAATATGCAACTTCAATTCTCAAAAAATAGGTAAGAAAACAAGTCAGACATTTCAAATTTATCTTTTAGAATGGATTTTATGCTTTTAACTCCTTTAGTATCACTTCCAGGTATTAGCAAATCATCAACATATAGAAGTAATATTATTATTTCTGCGTTGGATTTTCTGACAAACAGAGCAGTGTCAGTGAAGTATAACGAGAAACCATTTTCTAACATTACGGAGTTAAATATGTCATACCAAGCCTTTGTGACTTGTTTTAGTCCATAAAGTGCTTTTTAAAGACAAAGAACTTTTCCTTTTAGGAGTCTTCATTCCTGGAGGAGCATCCATATATACTTCTTCATTTAGATCACTATTTAAAAAGGTATTTTTAACATCCATTTGATAGATGTTTCATTTGCTAATTGAGGCAATGGTAATGAGGCATCTGTCAGTAACCATTCGGGCAACAGGGGCAAATATTTTTTCATAGTCAATTCTGTATTCCTGACTATATCCCTTGGCTACTAGACGAGCTTTATATCTCTTAAGAGATTCATCGCTCTTAGTTTTGACCTTAAACACTCATCTACACCATATGGTTTTCTTACCCTTAGGGAGATCTTTAAATTCCCAAGTTTTAGCTTTTCTGACTGCTCTAAGTTCATTATCCATAGCTTTTAACCATTTAATATTCTTTTTTGCTTTTTCGAAGTTTTTGGGTTCTACATATGAGTGAATGGCACTAAGACAAGCTCTATGTTTAGGTGTAAATGAATCATAAGAGATGAACCTAAAAGGAACATTCCTATTTCTCTCGGTTCTTCGTAGGTTTTCCTCATTTGTTGATATAGTTTCACTAGATTCATTATACTTTTTCATTGCACTCATAAAACTATTTTTATAGGATCTCTAGATGTTCCTTCATTACTTTGTGGGTAGGTAGATGGATTAAAGGAGTTATTGTCCTCATCTTCATTATCACTAGAGTCATTATGAGTGAATTCATCATCACTATCATCATTTCGAGCTAATAGCTCAAATAAAAAGGAATAATCCATATTTTTCTCATGAGGTTCACATCTTTCAAAACTATTAACATTTTTCAAAAAACTCACATTTCTGGAATTTGTCATTTTTAATATCATAACATTGAAACCCCTTTTGAGTTTCGGAGTATCCATGAAAAGCACATGTGATAGCTTTTCGTGAAAGCTTGTCATTCCTGTCGGTAAAAACAAAACATTTGCATCCAAAAATTCTTAACCTACTAAAGTCAGGTTCTTTTGTATACAATATTTCAAAAGGTGAAATTTCGTTCAAATTTTTGGATGGAAGCCGATTTATGAGATAGACAGATGTTAGAGCCGCTTCGGCCCAAAACCTTTTTGGGATGTTTTGTGAAATAAGAAGAGTTCGAGTGGTTTCAATAATATGTCTATGTTTTGTTTCGGCCAATCCATTTTGTTGAAGAGTTTTTGGACAAGACTTTTGATGGAGAACGCCATAACTTTCAAGATAATTTTTGAATTCATTTGAAAGGTATTCTCCTCCAGAGTCAATTCTAAAAATTTTCAAGTCTCCATTAAATTGGTTTTTTATCATCATATGATAGGTTTTGAATGTCGTAAAAACCTCATGTTTGTGTTTAAAGAAAAATATCCAACAATATCTAGTGTAATCGTCAACAAAAAACACATAATACGCAAATCTCCCTTCTGATAAAAGGGGTGTCGGTCCCCATACATCCGAATGAACAATTTCAAATGGTCTTGTTGTAAACATAGATCTTTGATAAAAAAAGGTAACCATTTCATTTTTTCAAGAGTACAATCGTTACAAGTGAAATTACTTTTACATAGATGTTTAACAAAAGGTAAATAAGAAATTTTTACAATATTGGGATGTCTAAGTCTTTTGTGTCATAAATTAATATATTTATATTGGATAACATTACAAAAAGGGTTCTTTGGAATTTAAAGGGAGTCGACATAGTATAGATCTCTCTTCCTAGAGTCTTTCTCAATCAACCTTCAGGACCGGCGATCCTGTATTCAACATTTATTAGATGAGAATTTTATATCATATCCATGGTCCGAGAGTTGAAAGACAAAAAAGAAGTTTATGTTTAGTTTTGGTATGAATCTAATTTTTGAGATAAAAAATCATGTTTTTCAAAATTTTCAATTCCTTTAATTTCAAGAGAAGTTTCATCCGTGGTTGAAACAAATGATGGAGAAGAGTATTTTGAATATTCGGAAAGAGAACAAATACTTGGGGACATATGAAAAGAGGCACCGGAATCTAAGAGCTAAGAAGTCTTACCGGGAGGACAAGAAGTTGACATTGTGGCTCCTGAAATTGCCCCTTTGAGAAGAGGTTGAAGTGCTTCCACAATTTGATGCAAGGAGAGAGCTTCATTTGAAAAAAATGAACATTCTTCCTTTTGAGGTTGAGATGTGGTGGCCATAGCTAGCAACTTCTTCCATTTTGGGAAAACCTGTTTGATGTATCCCGGTTTCTTATAAAAATGGCACACAATTTTGCTATAGTCTCTTTTTTTGCCTTGTCCACTTGCTCCTTGGTTTTGATTTTTGAAGTGAGGAGGTTTGTAGGTTCTCAAATTGTTCTCTGGTCTTGAAATGGCATTAACACCTTCACTTTCTTCTTGGTTGGAAGGTGTTGCAAGAACACTTGGGTGGTTTTTGCTTATACCCATACGTTTCTCTTCCCCACTTAGTTTTGTAATTACATCTTCAAGAGAAGGGGAAGTAAAGGAGGATAGAAGAGATGATCGAATTTGTTTGAATTCAGGTCTAAACCCATTTAGAAAAAAATGATCTTCCTCTAGTTGTTTATGTCTAAGTTCAATGGCTTCTCCACTCAATTTGGGCTCAAGCATAGCAAGTTCATCCCGAATAGATGACAACTCCGCAAAATACTCTCTAATGGTCATTTCGCTTTGTTGTATGGTCAAAGCCCTTTTTTGAAGATAGTATTTGTGGGATAAGTCCCTTGAAGTGTACATCCTTTCAAGATATTGCTACGCTTGAGAGGCTTTCTTGAATTTAATAATGTTGGCATTGATCTGTGTCTCAACGGATGAGAAAATCCATGATAAGATTTTAAAGTTCCTCATCTCTCATTCCTCATGTTTTTTACTATAATCTTCAAGGGCTTTGACTCTTTTTTCTCCTTCAAGAATCTTTATCTCTCCCTTTTTCATCAAAGTAATCTTTAGTTCTGGTTCCGGTATTGAGCCATGGACATGTCCCCAAAGCCGCTTACCCTTGATATGGGCTTCCATATTCCCGGCCCAAAGATGATAATTTGAGCCATTGAGTTTAAACCCAAGAGAGAAGTGAGAGTCTTTTTCTCCCATAAAAGAAGAAAAGAATGTAGAGTGAATAAGATCTTACCACACCCGGATACTTAAAGCCTTCTTGATGTGATATGAGTCTCACAATATATATTGCAAGGAGTCTTCACGCCAAAATCCAAGAGAAAAAATATGTACATGACTTTCGAGGCACACGATGGAATGAGGTGGCAAGCGATCTCCTTCAATAGTAGCCTTGCTATGATACCATGTGAAAGTGTCTTCAAAAGAGACACTATGATCAAAATACTAAGATCATGATAAAGTAAGAAAGAAAGCAAAATAAGAACTCTTAGAACACTTATGCAAAAAGGCACCACCCACAATGGTTCACAAATGCACAAAGGCATAAAAATAATATGGAAAAACTTTATTGAAGTGAATGGCTTTGACTCAAGGCCCTAAACAAATATATGGGGGAAGCCCCTTTATATAGAGAAGAAGTGACCTTGGAGGGGCACCACGTCTAGTCGTTGGAGCCCCTCCTACGGTCACATTACTCAAAGCCTTAAACAAATATATGGGGGAAGCCCCTTTATATAGAGAAGAAGTGGCCTTGGAGGGGCACCACTTCTAGTCGTTGGAGCCCCTCCAACGGTCACAAATGTGACCGTAGGAGGGGCCCAACGACTAGAATGTGCCCCCCCCCCAAGGTACACGGCATTCAATTTAAAAGAAAAATAAATAAAAAATAAAAACAAAAGAATTACAATCATATTCAATAATATGAATATGTACAAAATGGAGAAATAACTAAAATACCCCTATGGCTAGTATAAGAAAGAAATATATATTTTATATATATAAGTAGGTAGATACATGTACATATATATGAAATATATATGTATATGTATCTTCCTTTATATATATATATATGTATAATATATACATAGAGAATACAATGTTATGAATTACAATTTAACAGAATAAACATCTTGATAGAAAAGAGTGAATCTATATATATATATAACCAGATTTCCCTTTTTTTATTTACTTCAACTAAAACATTGCATAAAATTCAATCTATGCCCTTTTCCCCATTCGAAAGAAGAGAGGAACCCATACCTTTTTCGAAGCTTGAAAATGATTGAAAAAGTCTTGAACGATCGGAGAACTCCTCCTTTCTCTTTACTTCTTTTTTCTTAGGTTTATATAAGGGGAACCCCTAGAGGGTGACCCCCCCCCCCTTCTAGGGTTTTTCTAATATGGCGGGAGATAGAGCTTCCCATTTGAGAGTCTATCTCCAACTCTCCTTCCAAATTTCTAAAAATTCTAGTTTGACTTTTTCAAACTCTTTCCTTTTTTTTCTTTTATTCCCTTTATTCTCCTACCATTTTTTTCTCTTAACCATTATGGACTCTTCTAGAGTCCCCACCATTTGGCAACTTCTAATTGGAAAAAATGATGGTGGTTTTGAGGTGAATTATTTGCTTTGGTTGGTTCTTGAGTGATGTCTTCTTGCTTTTGTGGAAACATCATTTCGATTTATGCATTGTATCCTTTTGTGATTTAACCTCAGATTTTGATCACTTGATGAATAATGACAAGAATATTGTTATCAGCAGTTTCTTGTTTATGATAGTCGTGATTGTTGTGGCAACTACAAGAAAATGAATAATGTAGTGTGGGTGGGACTAGCATTTGGTCCTTTAATGCATCACATCAGGTGCTCAAGTTTCCTTTGTTTTAATTAAAATCTAAGAAGAAAACACTGAGGAATGTGTAAGCATCATAGAATTTATTTAAATATTTTGGGTGTTGGTTCTCCGCCTGTGTATAACTGTTTAGTTATACACTGCCGGTCCCAAGCCCGGATAAAGGAGGAGGGTTGCGATAGGCCTGTGACAGCCAGCATAAAAACTTAGTCATACCCTATGAATATGAACCAATATGAGAATTTCTTTGGGGTGTTCCCTACTGAGCGACGCGCTGTACTCTAGGCCCGAAGGCAGTGATAAATGGGCAAGGGTTGCTAGGTCGTCACCCGGAAGCGACGCGTCACACCGGCGCCCGGGTGTGGTGTCAAATAGGCAAGGGTTCCCTCACTTTGTTGGACGGGTGGGGGTAAAGAAGTTAGTCCAAGACCATAAAATTAGGTTAGCCACTTGGAACATAAGATCTTTAACTGGTAAGTTGGTAGAGTTAGTAGATGTTATGTGTAGGAGAAAGATTGATATTTTATGTCTACAAGAGACCAAATGGGTAGGTGAGAAAGCAAAAATGATAGAACCTTGGGGATATAAGATTTGGTATACAGGTATAAATAGGAATAGGAATGGAGTAGGGATTGTTATGAGTCGTGAGTTTATAGATAATGTAGTTGAGGTCCGTAGGAAGGGTGATAGGATTTTACTTATTAAATTAGTATTAGGTACGAATATTATTAATATTATTAGTGTTTATGCACCTCAAGTAGGTTTAGATGATTCCATTAAGCGTCAATTTTTGGAAGATTTAGATGGAGTAGTACAAGGGATATCTTATGGAGAAAGGCTTTTCATCGGCGGTGACCTTAATGGGCATGTAGGCATTAGTAGGGATGGATTTGAGAGTATCCATGAAGGCTATGGTATAGGAGAAAGAAACGAAAGTGGAGAAAGGATTTTAGATTTTTGTTTGTCCTATGATATGATCTTAGCAAACACTTGGTTTAGGAAGAGGGAGTCTCACTTAATACCATTTAAAAGTGGGGTTAATACGTATCAGATAGATTTTTTCCTACTTAGAAAGAGAGATAGGGGTTGTTGCATCGATTGTAAGGTTATACCGGGAGAAAGTGTAGCTACACAACATAGAGTCTTAATTTTAGATCTTAGAATTAGACAATGCCGCAAAAGGGATAGACATAAGATAGATCCTAGAATTAAGTGATGGGCACTGAAAGGAGCTAAACAAAAAATGTTTGTAGAGCAGGTAGTTAAGGAAGCTGATTGGTGTCTCGAGGTGGATTCAGAATCAATGTGGAATAAGATAGCGGGTGGCATGAGAAAGGTGGCTAAGGAGGTATTGGGTGAGTTTAAAGGCAGTGCACCGCTAGGTAAGGATACATCGTGGTGGAACGAGGATGTCAAATTAGCTATTAAGGTTAAAAGAGAGTGTTATAAAAATCTAAGAGTCGTGATAAGGAGAATTTGGAGAAGTATATGATAGCAAAGAAGGAAGCTAAAAAAGTAGTTCGGAACGCGAGGGATAAGGTATATAAGGAGGTTTATAACAAGTTGGATACCAAAGAAGGCGAGAAGGATATTTATAGGCTTGCAAAGATGAGAGATAGGAAATCGAGGGATCTGGGTATGGTTAGATATATCAAAGATGAAACGCAAAGGGTTTTAGTCAAAGATGAGGAGATTAAGGAGAGATGGAAAGATTATTTTGATAAGCTATTTAATGAAAGTCATGCTCAAGATCTTGGAGACTTTTCAATTCCTTTTCATGAGATGAATCGTGACTTCATGCGCAAGATTCAAAAGAAAGAAATTACAGAGGCTTTGAAGAAAATGAAATCAAGAAGGGCAGTTGGCCCAGATGGTATACCTATCGAGGCATGGAAATGCTTGGGAGAGAAAGGTTTAGAATGGTTGACAAATCTTTTTAACAAGATTTGGCGGACAAATAAGATGCCTAATGAGTGGAGAAAGAGTACTTTGGTGCCTCTATATAAGAATAAGGGTGATATACAAGATTGCACAAACTATCGTGGTATAAAACTCATGAGTCATACTATGAAACTTTGGGAGAGGGTGATTGAGTCTAGGTTGAGGAAGATTGTCATGATATCGGAGAATCAATTTGGTTTTATGCCTGGAAGATCAACTATGTTAGCTATACATCTTATTAGACAACTTATTGAGAGAAATAGAGAGAGGAACAAAGATTTGCATATGGTTTTTATTGATTTGGAGAAGGCTTATGATAGAGTACCTAGGGACGTTCTCTGGTAGACAATGATGAAGAAAGGTGTTTCTCTCAAGTACATTAGTATAATTAAAGATATGTATGAAGGAGTAGTAACCAATGTCTGCACTTGTGGAGGGGTGACAACCAATTTTCCTATAACGGTTGGATTACATCAAGGATCTGCTTTATGCCCTTTCCTTTTTGCTATAGTGATGGATGACCTTACGAGATCAATTCAAGAAAATGTGCCGTGGTGTATGTTGTTTGCTGATGATATTGTTTTGATTGATGAGTCTAGAGCTGGGGTTAATGCTAAGTTAGAATTATGGAGACAGACATTGGAAGCAAGAGGTTTTAAGTTGAGTAAGAGTAAGACAGAATACATGGAATGTCGATTTAGTAAGCAACGAAGTAGTGATGGGAGTGTAGTGAAGCTTGGTGAGCAAGAAATATCGGTGGATGACTGTTTCAAATATTTGAAATATCATTCAAAAGTATAGAGAAATTGATGGAGATGTAAATCATAGGATAAAGGTTGGGTGGATGAAATGGAAAAGTGCAACTGGAGTGTTGTGCGATCGTAGAATGCCATTGCGGTTGAAGGAAAAGTTTTATAGGACGACAATTAGGCCTGCTTTACTATATGGTACGGAATGTTGGGTTGCCAAGAGACATCATATTCAAAAAAATTAGTGTAGCTGAGATGCGTATGCTTAGATGGATGTGTGGAAATACAATAAAAGATAAGATTTGAAAGAAGGAGATACGTAAGAAGGTAGGTGTTGCATCCATTGAAAATAAGATGAGAGAGAATCGTTTACGGTGGTTTGGACATATTCAGCGAAGGCCTAATGATGCGCCAGTTAGAAGGATGGAGAAATGGGAAAATATATTAGTTAAAAGGGGTTGGGGTAGGCCTAAGAAGACTTGGATGGAGATGATAGGAAAGGATATGAACGCTTTGAACCTCACCGAGGACATGGCATTGGATAGAAATGATTGGAGGAGAAGGATTCATGTGGAAGACCCAGAATGATTTTGTTTTTCGGTTTATATCGTCGACCCCAATTGTTTTGGGATGAAGGCGTAGTTGTTGTTGTATAAGTCTTTTTCACCTAAGTATCAAGCCTACATTGCGTTGATATATTCCTATATAGAACCCTTAAACTATGCTTGAAGCAAAGGAACATTCTGAATGGTTAGAAGCAATGAAAGTAGAATTAGATACTTTAGAAAAAGCAAATACTTGGATTGTCCAAGATATTCTCTCAGGAAAGAAACCTATAGAGTGTCTATGAGTATATAAGATTAAAATTAAGGGTGATGGAACTCTGTAAAGGTACAAAGCCATATTAGTTGCCAAGGGATACTCTCAAGAGTATGCAATAGATTATGAGGAAACCTTTGCACCAGTTGCCAGAATGACCATTGTTAGGATCATAGTAGCTCTCGCCTCTGCGAAGAAATGGCTTATATATCAAATGGATGTTAAGAATGCATTTCTTAATGAAAAATTGGTTGAATAAATATATATAAAAACATTGCCCGGTATAATTATTCTTAAAGAAAAAACTTTTTGTTTAGATAAAGCCTTATATGGCCTTAAACAAGCATCAAAGGCTTGGTATGACAGGTTTAATCAAATTATGCTTTATGTTGGATTTCAATCTTATCTAACTGACACAACTTTGTTTGTTAAGATTTCTGATGCAGGTATTATTATCCTTCTCCTCTATGTGGATGATATGAGTATAACAGAAAGTGATAAATAGGGAGTTGGACATATTAAAGGGCTTCTCAAAACACATTTTGAAATGACTAATTTTTTTTTTTTTTTTGGGGGGGGGGGGGGGGGTAAATATTTTCTTGGTATAGAAGTTGTTTATTCTCCTATTGGTTATCTGCTGACTCAATCTAAATTTGCTATAGATATTGTTGTCAGGTCTAGTATCTCAGATGATAAGCATGACACTCCTGAAGTTGTCAATATTAAAATAAAAATTGATAATGGAGAACCACTTGAAAATCCAACACAATACATACAACTTATTGGGGCATTGTCATATCTCTCAATTACGAGACCTGACATTGAGCATGCAGTTCACACAGCGAGCCAGTTTCAGCATGCTCTCACCAGTGTCCATATGGGAGCAGTTTTGTGTATTATTAGATATGTCAAAACTTATATCTTTTGAGGACTTTTCTTGTATGCTTCTTCATCTTTAAATTTAATTGCTTATACTTATATTGACTGGGGAGGTGATCCAAATAATTGATGCTCATTTGTGTATTTTTAGGTGACTCATTGATTTCATTGAGGTGTTAGAAGCAATAGAAAGTTTATCTCTCTTCAACCGAAACAGAATATCGAGTCATGGCTACAACCACTATGGATGTGGTCTAGCTAAGGAGATTGTTAGCTTACATGGCGTTCAGAGTACAGGAGCATCACGACTGTACTGTGACAACAAAAGTTTCATCTACATTGACAACAATCGGACCTTCCACGAATGAACCAAACACATTGAGATGGACTGTCACTATAGACGAGAGGGACACCTACATGGCACTACTGATATTCCCTACATTATTTCAGAATATCAATTGGCGGACTTATTTACCAAACTTATTGATGCTCCTAGATTTCACTTTCTCTTGGACAAACTTTCGGTTATTCAACCGTAAGTTTGAGGGGGAGTATTAAAAATGTAAATGTATATACAACGTATGTGTGTGTGTATATATATATATATATAACATTAGTACCTAACTAGTAAATAGTAACTAGGTTAGTCTTCTTTTTACCTCTTTTTCTTTTTAGTTTCTTTTTAGCTAGAGACGTTGGAGAGAGAGCCCAATGACTCTATTGAAGTTGTTGGGACATCTCCCAATGTCGCTCTTAGAGACCATTCTTTGTGTATAAATAGGGGTGAAAGCCCCTCTCAAATGTAATCTTCTTTCATGGGTTGAGGTCAATAAAAGTATTATTTTTTACTTCTTGTTCTTGTCCCCTTTAGTGGGTATTTGTGAGTGAACCCATTTGTGGTTCTTTGTGTGTTCATTTTGGTATTTTGGTGAAACTCTTGTGTCTACTTTTGGTGATTTAGTGAACATCTTCAGAGAAACTTGTTTCTTTACAATATACAACTCTCAAGACCTTTGAAACAAACCCTTGTACACCTTACCATACTTCAAACGAGAAAACATGTCAATTTCAACAAAAGTTAAACCAAGACTAACTGAATTTGGTCAAACTTGGATCATATGGTCAAGGTCTAGTAAATGCACAACCTAAAAAGTCTAAACATGTTCATTTTGCATTTAAAAATCCAAATTTAGAGTTTGACTTGGTCAAAAGAGTTCAACAGTATCATAAATTCAGAAATGACTATCATTGGTTTCTCCACAAAAATATGGCAGGTCCAACTTGGATTTTAGGAACCCCTCATATCGGAAAGCTGGCAGTCAATAGTTTTACCAAAATATCATGATTTTAAGTACTTTCTATAGTGATCTTAATATTTTCTAAATTCCCAAAATTCCCCTACTTTAGCTCTTGTCTTGCCCAAAATGTCTATCAAAATGGAACTTTTCTTTGTCTCATCATCAACCCCTAAAATCAATCTTCATCTTGCCTCTTTTGAGTACTTGATAATTCAAAAGTTCTTGAAATATTTCCAGAAATATTCATTGTCTTTTCAAGATAACCCACATTGGATGTTGGGGGGGCTTCTTATTTTTCTCATGTTTTTAAATATTTTTATAATTAAAAAGGAAAAGAAGAGTGCATTGGAGCACCCACATACATGCGACCAAAAATGAAGAGCTTAGTCCCACTTTAAAGTTGCCAATAGTAATCTTAGCAAGGTGTTTTTGTTGGTTCCTATTTTATTCTTTATTGTATTTCTGCTGCAAAGATCAATAAGAGCAAAATATAAAACTAACCTTGCAATAATAGTGAGAAAAATTTTTGTGGCTTCTTTTTCTAATACAAAGTTCATGGTGAATGAGTTTGTCTAGTAACTTGGGAGTTATAGGTTAACAATCAAATACTAATCAGACCCCTAAAATCAATCTTCATCTTGCCTCTTTTGAGTACATGATAATTCAAAAGTTCCTGAAATATTTCCAGAAATATTCATTGTCTTTTCATGATAACCCACATTGGATGTTGGAGGGGTTCGTATTTTTCTCATGTTTTTAAATATTTTTATAATTCAAAAGGAAAAGAAGAGTGCATTGGAGCACCCACATATATGC
This sequence comes from Nuphar pumila, assembly GCF_984573655.1. Lineage (NCBI taxonomy): Eukaryota > Viridiplantae > Streptophyta > Magnoliopsida > Nymphaeales > Nymphaeaceae > Nuphar > Nuphar pumila. The sequence goes on from NC_143253.1 coordinate 133,340,334, forward strand.
GACCAAAAATGAAGAGATTAGTCCCAGTTTAAAATTGCCAATGGTGATCTTAGCAAGGTGTTTTTGTTGGTTCCTGTTTTATTCTTTATTGTATTTCTGCTGCAAAGATCAATAAGAGCAAAATATAAAACTAACCTTGCAATAATAGTGAGAATTTTTTTTTTCTAATACAAAGTTCATGGTGAATGAGTTTTTCTAGAAACTTAGGAGTTATAGGCTAACAATCAAATACTAATCAGACCGTGAAAAGCATACCTTTGTACATGAATATCAACACGGGAACAGTAAGCAGCCCTCAATAGTTCAGCAGACAAACAAGGAATTGAAGAACTTGACCCAATGCTGCTGGAGAAAATCAGCCCTGTCATGAAGACAAGTACATAAACCTCACCAACTCAGCTTCATAAGAACAGTCCCCATCAAAGTCAGGCAAGTCAATCCGGAATTTTAACTCATTAGGTTCTTCAAACCTTTGAACAATTTGGGGCTTGACACAACCAAACCAGAGCCCAAGTCCTCAGCTAAATCATTGTTTGTAATCTATGCAGGTCATGCTCCAAATATTTGTGGCATCCTTATTCTTTCAAGGATATGTGCACTTGCTTCACAAACTTTTGAAGTGACCAGTGACCTACCAAGGTAAAGCAATACAAAAGAAAAGATTTAGGCATAATGATTCAATATTAATAGAACTGTGATTTGACATATATGCCTCTAGTCTATAGCTAATATGATCCTTAAAATTATTGGCTCCAGTTATTTCATATTACATAAAGCAGCAACCACAACAAGTATACCATACCATTTTGGACACAAAGAATTGTTCTTTAGGCTTCACCTCTTTACATATCAAAGTAACAGATTTCCACCATATATTTCATTAACTGAAACCTGCAAAAGTTAAAACTTATATCAACAAAAGCCAGAAGCAAACTATATACAGGTCTACTGCATAGCACAACTCAGAAAAGTGAATGGCACACCAAGCAGTTAGTCTGGAAACTGATTATAAGCATGCAACACCATGTAGATCTTGTTAAGTTATATGTATAATTTCATATATATATATATATATATAACTATAATTAATAATGTAATTTAGGTTGCCCGCCAGGGGCATTTTGGTTATTTTGTACATGTTAGAAAATAGGTTTTTCTTTATTCTTCTTCTTTTAATTTTTTGTATTTTATCTCATTATGTAAGGGCATTCTTGTAAAATGCCTTATAGTCATTAGGAGTACTCCCAACGGTCACAAATATGACCATTTGAAGGCTCCCACTTGGCCACTTCTGGTCTATAAATAGGGGCTTAAGGCCCCTTGTATTTGTAAGCTTCTTTAAAGCTCCTTGATGAATAAATTCATTATTTTTAAGTGTTGTCTCTCTTTTGATATTGCGTGCACTCTTGTGCTTTTGTAAGCCTTAGTGATTTTTAGATTGTCCCACAGTGGACTTGTGCATATAAACTTTGTGATTGTGTTCTTCGTAAGATCCTAGTGATTTTTGTGCTTTGGACGATTTGTGGGTGTGATTTGTGCCTCTTGAGTAAGGTCTGTGAAGACTCCTTATTTCATTACATGGTATCAGAACGAGGGTATTCTTAGACCTTTGAAGTGTGATCATGTGATCGCCGTGATTGAAGTACCCAAGAGGTTGTGTTGTCTACATCTTTCGCTTTTTCTTATAATCTTTCAAGTTAAATAGAGCTACATGATGTGGGCTTCGGCATGTATTCTAAAATCCTTATATATGTGACTATTTTTTAGTTTTCTATCTTTAAAAAGGTATTTATATATTTTTAAAAAATTTATTTGAAATATTATGGTTATTTCTTAATCATGTAAAATGTGTTTTCTTTAAAAATTAATTTGGAAGTAGAGTTTGTATTTTGATATTAACTCATAAGTAGCATATTGTTGAGCTCTTTATGATAAATCCTTTATTTTTTACTTTTCTACAAAAATATATATTTTCTATGCTCTCATATATATCCATTAGTAAATTTGTGTACGTGTTCATTCAAAGTATATATATATATATATATTGAAAAAATTTTAATGCTTCTATGATTATTGATAATTTCATGCATATGTCGAGGCATTGATAAATTTGCTTATGAACTGACGTGTTCTACTGAAAGTATGAGAAAGAGTAAGGGGAAAGGAGAGAGCTTTCAGAAATCGGCAGCCACTGTTAACTTGATGGCTGCAGTAATGCTTCATTAGTCTTAATAGGGTTACAATAATTTTTTTACAAGGACAAAAGTGCCCTGTATTAGTAACATATGTTACATTAGAATACAAAACAAAACTCGTGAATGGATATGGATCCCTTATCGGATCCATATCCGGTCCATATTCTATATTCTAATACCCTCCCTCAAGTTGTGCATGGGAGTGAACCATGTGCAACTTGTTCTTCAGATACCAGAAACGGTGACTTGTAAGACCTTTTGTAAACATATTGGCAACTTGGTCTTCTGAAGGCACATAAATTGGTCCAATCTTTTTGTCTGCTATCTTTTGTCTGATGAAATGTTGATCAATCTCAATATGCTTAGTCCGACTGTGATGAATAGGATTGAATGCAATTTGTATAGCACTTCTATTATCACACATAAGTGTCGAATTTGAGATATCATCTCCCATCTCTGTAAGTAGATGCCTAATCCAGGTCACTTCTGTTGTGGCAACTGCCATAGATCTATACTCTGCCTTTGTGCTAGATCTTGCCACAGCCTTCTGTTTTCTGCTACTCCATGAGACAAGATTTTTCCCAATAAAAACACAGTATCCTGAAACAGACCTCCTCTCATCTGGATCCCCTGCCCAGTCTGCATGTCATGTTTTTGTGACTTTCATGAAGATTGAATATATGTGAGTTCATCACCCACCTTTCATTTTAGATAGCGAAGGATGCGTTTGACAGCATCCATGTCACCAGTCTTTGGTTCATGCATGAACTGAGATACTTGATTAACAGAATATACAATGTATGGTCTAGTAAAAGTAAGGTATTGTAGCATACTCACTAAACTGCGATACTTGACTGCATCAGGATATAACTCACCATCACAAATACTAAGCTTTTGGTTGACAACACTGGGTGTGGGTAGAGGTTTACAATTTGTCATTTCTGCTTTAGCCAGAAGATCAAGAGTGTATTTATGTTGAGTTAATGACATTTTTTCATCTTGTCTGTCCACCTCTACACCAAGAAAATATCTTGGTTCCCCAAGGTCTTTCATTTTGAACCGCATACTCAATAAAACTTTAATTCGTTGAATGTGGTCTGGAGCATTACCAGTGATCACAATATCATCAACATATATGAGTAAGAAAACCATAGTGGTACCATTCATGTATATAAACAGAGAATGGTCAAGTTGGGAACGAAAGAAACCATGTTTCTGAATTTCTAAGGAGAAGCTTTCAAACCAAGACCTAGAAGCTTGCTTCAAACCATACAAAGCTCCGGTTAATTTGCATACATATTCTTTTGGGTCTCCCTCTGCATAACCTTGAGGTTGCTCCATGTAGACCTCTTCCTTTAAGTCCCCATAAAGGAATGCATTCTTAACATCAAGCTGACTAAGGATCCAGCCATATTCAATTGCCAGGCCAAGTATAATGAGAATAGTTCTCATTTTCACCATTGGGCTGAATGGCTCATCATAATCCTGACCATATTCTTGAGTGAAACCCTTGGCTACAAGACGCGCCTTGTACCGTTCAATGCTACCATCCAGTTTATATTTAATTTTATAAACCCATTTGGAACCAACAACATTTTTATCTGGAGGACGGCCAACTATCTCCCATGTTTGACACTCATGAAGTGTCTTGATCTCCTCATTCATCGCTTCAATCCATTTGTTGGATTGGATAGCTTGATGAAAACCAATTGGTTCATCGTGTTTTTCAATCTTTGATAGAAAAACCTGAAAGTCCATAGAAAAGTTGTCATAACTAACCCACTTTTCAATAGGATGCCTTATCCTGCCTGATCTTCTTGGTGCTTCTTTGTTATTAGACAATGTAACGTGTTCTTCAGCAGGTACATTTGTTTGCTCTCTGGGTCTCCTGGTATACACACTACCTTTGTATCTCAGACATTCTGTTTGTGATGCATCATCTGAAACTGTCTCACCATGTATGCTTTCAGGGGTCAAAATAGTATGCTCGGCAGCATGTGAAATAAGTTCAGCACTAAGCCATGGATCATACCAATTAACAACAGCACCAATATGTTCACGATTGACGTCTGCTTCTTTTCCCAGAAAACTATTTTCATCAAAAACAACATTTCTGGAAATTCTAATCTTCTTATTGACAGAATCATAGCACCTGTAACCCTTGTGTTCATCTACATAACCTACAAATTGGCATATAGAGGCTTTGTTCTGAAATTTAGTTCTCATGGATTTGTCAATATGTACAAAACATGTGCATCCAAAAACTCGTAACTCATCATAATCGGGATGTACATAACACGTCGACGCGGGTGTGGCACCTGTCTAAGCGAATCCCTGTGACATAGATGGTAAGTTGATTGTGGTAAATTGTTGTTTGTGATATTACTCTGAAATTTATGCATGAATCTAGTTATGTTATTTTCTTTATTGTTTGGATTTTTAAAGGAATTCGTATAAAGGACTTTGATTCTTACCCGGTTTCTTAAAATTGTTTTACAGGCATGGATGCTCAGTGATGTCCTGACTAGCTAGTTCTATCAGGATGGTTCATATGAATACAGAAGATTTTTATGTTCAGACTATTTTTGACAATTTGATTTAAATAAATAAAGTTTGGTTTATTCTTCTATTGATTCAATGCACGTTATGGTTGTGGTTTGGTATATTAAATTTGTAAGGCCCCTGATCCATGGGTGAGTTTTCGCAAATGTTTTAAAAAAAATCATTATTTTTAGGAGGGTCAGTTGGGGTCATTACACTATGCATCCTTCAATGGAAGGAACTAATGAAGAAATATGATGGAGACTATGAAGACTTTTAAAAACATGGGTTCTTTTGTATTTGCAAACTTATGGTTATATTACTGTAAGTTTGAGGGGGGTGTTAAGTTATATGTATAATTTCATATATATATATATATATATATATATATATATATATATATTTCGAGATATATGTATATATAACTATAATTAATAATGTAACGCCCCAAAATTTCAAACTTGCAAACCTTTCAGAAAAACAGACAAGAGACTAACAAGAATCTCTTCATCTCAGAGATGGTTTACGAAATCAGCGAAAGACTATACTTTTGTTAATTTCAGAAAGGCAAGCTGACAACTTTGGGCGTGTTAGCTAAAAGAACACAACGCACAACCCATGCTACTTGCAAACACTTGGAAAAGCCACTTTCATTTAAGAAGTTCTCCAAATAGTAAAAAAAATGGATATCCCAAGGAAAATCCGTTACAAAACCCCAAACAACACGACGCGAGCTAAGAGCAGGAAGAAGAACGTCTTGGAGTCATCTTGTCATCGCGCCATCGCTTGTGGTGTACCTAATCATCACTTGTACCCATAGAATGGGTTAGTTTCGCGAAAAACTAGAAGGAACACAAGAAAGACTACAGGAAACCGAATTATGTACATTTAACTCAGTAGGTTACGCAGTTTAAAGCAAATATGCAGTCAAACAGGTAAGCAATGCACGAGGTAAAATAGTGCAAGCGCGAAAGTAGTAGAAGCGAGTAAGTAGTGCAAGCGAATCAGTAGTGCAAGCAAGTCAGTAGTGCAAGTGAATCAGTAGTGCAAGCGAATCAGTAGTGCAAGCAAGTCAGTAGTGCAAGCGAATCAGTAGTGCAAGCAAGTCAGTAATGCAAGCAAATCAGTAGTGCAAGCGAATCAGTAGTGCAAGCAAATCAGTAGCGCAAGCAAGTCAGTAGTGCAAGCAAGCGAATCTCACTACTCAACAACCAGTGTTAACAGACTTTATGTTTCGATATTACTGGCCTGCGGGTACGCGGAGGTAAAACGTAGAAACAACTGAGACTAGTTCGGGCGTCTGTTATTCTATGTATTTTGAATAACCCGAATAGCTAGTTGAGTCTGCTCTTAAAGAGACGGCTTTAGCCGAGAGAGGATTCCCCAAAGGCTGAAAAACCGAGTCACGGATGCATCCAACTTCTGCAGAAGTATTGAGCTAACTAATGTAGCCTCATTCCCCTAACTCCAACGACTGGGGAGGCCGGATCATTGCCCGTGAGGTGGTTGTTAACAACATGTCCATTGGAGTTTTGTACTGCTCTATCATCTCCCTTGATAGACAACAAGAAGCAAATGGATGTGTTAGGGGTTGCTTAACTAACCACCCATTCTATGTTGTGGTCTTTAAACCACTCAAGCATCTTGCTTGTGAACGCGAATCAGTCACAATTTAAGTGATTACAGCATTGTGCATTTAGCACTATTCGAGGTCGCACGACCGTCTCATCCGATCATCGAAGTACTAGACGTGTCGTGCACGACTAAAAGTACTCTAGGATGAAGGGGGGTATAGCTCCTCAATAGAAGCTTCAACAGGAGTGTCTCACAAAGATGTAAAGTTTATCAACTTTACTTTATCCTTTGAAACAGCAGTACCTTTGCCAACATTATGCATGCAAATTTCTAGAACCTCATCCGCTATCGGGGTATCTACATGCCTCGCATGACTCGATACCAGCCTCGATAGACGGGATACAGGATTCTCAACAGGACCCCTGCTAAGTAGCTCGCTCGAACCCCAACTCGTCTGCAGGACTGCATATTCGAAGAGTCAGGATCCTTGCAAGGTATCCCTCTCCTTAGACGAGGATGTAACACTAGCTCCCAACTCAACTCTCATCGCAAGAGAGAAAGTGGTAAATGCCCCTTGCATCCTCCACGAGGATGCCCTTAAGGCATACGTAAAGAGCAAGAACTCGCACGTCATCTGCAATAGCAAGGCAATACCAACACATATTCAAAAGCAAGAGCCTAGGCGCAGAGTGCGACGTAAGGTAAAGACGGTAAGCAGAAGTGCAACGCTAAACCTCGACGTGATGCGTGACGGCAAGTAAAAACTGATAGAAGATAAAGGGCAAGGATTGCGAAACCGTATTTGCGAAACCCTATCCTTGAGTGAAGTGCATACTCGTATAAATATATATATTTGTATATATATATATATATATATATATATATATATATATATATATATATATATATATTCATTTAATGGTCGCTTTTAGTTTAATTGAACTTATATCAATTATCCAAGTCTTCCATGCAATCTTCCCCTACCTTGGAGAGTTACGAGCTTGCTAGCGTCTGCGAACGTACACGCTTGACGACTCGGGTCGCGGAGCGCGAGTGGGATCCGTCGTAACTGCAAATATGCGATATTAACATGTAAATCCAGACAAAAGAAAAAGCAAGGCAAAGACTCGACTTCTCCGATACATAGGGCTGGGGCCAACCGTCCCAATTGACTCGAAAAAGGGATAAGGCAGGGTCAAATGACCCTTGCTGCCAAAAGAGAGATGTAGTCAATGCGAGCAGATGACTCACGTTTACTAGGAATTCATCGCTGGAGACCAACAATTGTAATGATCCGTCCCCATCACGATGTAGCTTCCAAAGATTTCTCGGGCCTGTCGGCCAAGGGTATAAGCTCGTGCATAAAGGGCAGGGGGTCGATGGCCCCTGCTGGCAAACAAAAAGGGGCAACAGAACAGCCCAAAAGCGACAGGGGCCTTCAGCCCCTGCTGAAATAAATAAGGCAAGGGCCGATGGCCCCTGCTGGCAGGCAAAAAGGGGCAGGGAGGAGGGGCTCGGCCCCTCCCTTGTCGTAGCAGAGAACAGGGAGGAGGGGCTCGGCCCCTCCCCTACCGTAACGAAAGCAAGGAGGGGGCTCAGCCCCTCCCCTACCGTAACGAAAGAAGGGAGGAGGCTCAGCCCCCTCCCTCGCAAAAAAAAGGGGGTCGCAGGGAGGTGGCTCAGCCCTCCTCTCCCTGCGTAACGGAGAAACGAGGGGGAAGGAATGAGAGAGAGAGAGACGGAAAGAGGAGAAGAAGAAGAAGAACGTACCTGGGGAGGCTGCCGGAGAGAAGCCCGTCGGAGTATGCGTGTCGCCGATTGCCGCGGGTCACCTGCGTCGGCGACAGTGGACGAGCGAGAGAGAGAGTCGAGAAGAGACGAGAGGGCGAGAAGCGGTGAGGGGGGTTTCGTAACCCCCCTACCGCCCGCCTCGCTGTCTTTAATGACAGCGAGAGGCGGTGGTTCGGGTCGGGTCCGGATCCGGCCCGAATCAAAACAATTTTTTTTCAGCGTTTTACATCCTACCATCCTAAAAAAATAATTTCGTCCGCGAAATTTCTATTGCATATATTGGTCAAAATACAAGTCTGGGTATTTTTTCCTGATATCAGACTCAGGCTCCCATGTACACTCATTTATCCCATGGTGTTGCCAACATACTTTTAGAAGAGAAATCGTCTTCAATCTGAGCACCTGGTCTCGACGATCAACGATTGTCACTGGTCTTTCCTCGAACGTCAAGTCTTTTTGGACATCCACATCATCATAATGAATGATGTGTGATGGGTCGTGAACGTATCTTCTCAGCATAGATACGTGGAAGACGTCGTGGATCTGAGCGTACTGAGGAGGCAGCGCAACACGGTAAGCCGCCTCATCGATCCGACCCAGGATCTCAAAAGGTCCGACCAACCGAGGACTCGGCTTTCCCTTCTTCTTGAAACGGAAAACGCTCTTTGTAGGAGATACCTTAAGAAAAACCATATCTCCTGTTGAGAACGCGAGCTCTCTACGTCGAGGATCGGCGTAACACTTCTGCCGACTTTGCGCGGTACGCAGACATTCCCTGATCATCTGCACTTGCTGAGTATAGTGTTGTAGCACTATAGGTGATTCTAGCATCCGTTCACCAACCTCATCCCAGTAAACAGGTGACCGACAAGGCTTCGTACGGAGCCATACCGATACTCGCATGATAACTATTATTGTACGCGAATTCCGCCAACCCGGTATGAGAGTCTCATTCTCCCTTCCAGTCTATCATACACGCTCGCAGCATGTCCTCCAAAGTCTGAATCGTGCGTTCAGATTGCCCGTCGGTATGAGGGTGGAAGGCGGCGCTGAATTTCAGTTTTGTGCCCAAGGCCAACTGCAGCTGCCCCCAAAACCTGGAGGTGAACCTCGGGTCACGATCAGAGACGATTGACACAGGAACACCGTGCAATCTCACAATCTCCCTGACATAGAGGTCTGCCAAGTTGTCCAGTGACTGACTGAGCCGTATAGGGAGGAAATGCGCTGATTTAGTGAGTCGATCCATGATCACCCAAATCGCATCGTGTTTCCTCCGCGTCATCGGCAAACCGACGATGAAGTCCATCATGATGTCTTCCCACTTCCATTGTGGAATCTCCATCCGCTGCATCACTCCACCTGGTCGTTGGTGCTCGATCTTAACCTGTTGGCAAGTCAAGCACTTTTAAACGTACTCGGCTATGTCCCGCTTCATTCCACTCCACCGGTATCTACGCTGCAAATCATTGAACATCTTCGTGCCGCCCGGGTGAATCGTGTACTTGGACTTGTGGGCTTCAGCGAGAATCTCATCTCTCAAAATAGGATCTTCTGGCACCCAGAGACGATCCTTATGCCATACACCTCCTTCCTCGCTCAGACGGAAGGGGGTATCGGCCCGCTGCGCTAGAGCCTTCAGCTTTTCGTACTGCGCATCGATCTTCTGACTGACAAAGATCCTTGACAATAGCTCAGATTGAGCTACCATGCTGGAAAGACTGATCGAATCCGGAGTGACCGCAAACGGTTCCCACGATATCAGATCCTCAATCAGCTTCCACCCAGCGAATAACAAATTAACGGAAACACTGGGAGAGTTGCGGCTCAGAGCGTCAGCCACGACGTTCGCTTTTCCTGGGTGGTAGGACAAGGTAAAGTCGTAATCCTTGAGAAATTCCAGCCAATGTCGTTGCCTCATATTCAGCTCCTTCTACGAGAACAAATATTTTAGGCTCTTATGATCTGTAAAAGCCTCGAACTGCTCCTCATACAAATAGTGCTGCCATATCTTCAGTGTGAAAACCACCGCTGCTAACTCCAAATCATGAGTCGGATCATTCTTCTCATGCATTTTAAGTTGGCGCGATGCATAGGCGATCACTCTATCGTTCTGCATTAAGACGCAACCCAAGCCTATCCCGGAAGCGTCGGTGTAAATCACGAAGTTGCTTTGACCCAAAGGTAAGGCCAAAATAAGAGCAGTCGTAAGACGTTCCTTCATCTGAAAACTGTTGTCGCACATGTCGTCCCACACGAACTTAGCTTCTTTCTTCAGGAGCTGCGTCAAGGGTAGAGAGATCTTAGAAAAGTCCTGAATAAATCTTCGGTAATGCCCAGCTAATACAAGAAAACTCTGAATGTCACGAACATTCTTCGGCTGTTGCCAACTGAGTACAGCCTCGACTTTCGCTGGATCCACGGACACACCTTCCTTGGAGATGACATGTCCCAAAAACATGATCTACTCGAGCCAAAACTCACACTTAGAGTACTTAGCGAACAAACGCTATTTTCGCAAGGTTTCGAGAATAACTCTCAAGTGCTCACGATGTTGCTCCGAGCTATCTGAATACAACAATTCTGAGTTGATGGTACCAAGATCTAAGGTCGATCTTGAGAAGATCTTAGCCCTCTGCAACTGATCGAACAGATCCTCGATGTGTGGCAACGGGTACTTATTCTTTATTGTCGCCTGGTTAAGCATCTGATAATCGATGCACAATCGCAATGATCCGTCCTTTTTCACGAACAAGACAGGAGCTCCCAAGGGCAAGACACTGGGGCGGATGAATCCCTGATCCATCAACTCCTGCAACTGCTTTTTGAGCTCTTCGAGCTCGGCTGGCACCATCCGATATGAACCCTTAGAAATTGGCGCAGTACCCGACAGCAACTCGATGTTGAACTGCACCTCGCGAGGTGGAGGAAGGCCTGAAAATTCCTCTGGGAAGACGTCTGGAAAATCTTGAACAATCTCCAAGTCTCCCATCGGGACTCGCGTCGGCTCGGACTGGATGACATTGACCAAAAGGCAATGCACCCCTTCCTCAGGTAGCCCTGCGCCTTCAGCGACGAAATCAACTTGCTCGCCCGAACGGGTTTCACGATCTTGAATTCCATCTTGGGCATTCCTGGTGGAGATAAGACAATCTTGCTATCTCGGTAGAAAATCTTGGCATGATACTTGTGCAGTCAATCTATGCCCAGGATGACGTCAAATTTCGTCATCACTAGCAAGATAGCACAAGCCGGTAGATGCTGATCTGCCAAGACTACGTCTAACTCTGGTACGTAGGCCGCACAAATGGTGTTTTTCCCAATCGGGTTATACACTTCAAAAGTATTATGCAAGGGTTTTACAGGTATGTGCAAAAACTCAGCAAATTTTACCGAAATAAAAGAGTGTGTGGCACCACAATCAAAAAGCACAAAAGTCGTTTGGTTAGCGACAAAAAGGGTACCTTGCACTAGGTCGTGCTTGGTCAACTGCTCGGCCTTGGCTGAGTAGACGCGTCCCGGCGCCCTCCTCTGACCGCTCGTCTGCGGTGGTGGCGACTGATATTGTTGTTGCTGCTGGGGTGGCCGAGGGAGTAGAGGTGCTCCGCTGTTTTGTCTGGAGTCGTCAGCCGCCTTTTTGCGGCAATCGCGAACGTGGTGGCCCATCTTGCCACAATACAGGCATCCGCCTATCTCGAGCGAGCACGCCTGCCCATAGTGAGATCGTCGGCATCTGGGGCATACATAGTCAGTCTGCTGCCTGACTGGAGGGTTGCCTTGAGGCTGCTGACGTTTCGAAGGAGGATATTGTTTCCTTCCTCCTTCACTCTTTATAGGAAAGAATGGTCGCTTGCCTGGGCCGTCGGAAGGTGTCTTCGGCTTATGAGATTCTCTATGGGCTCAGCCTTCACTGCAAGAACTAAGAAAAGAGAGAGAGAGAAGAAGGAGATTCACAATGGCTGGGGGCGGCGCACGTTAACCCAACCTCCCAGCCCTAAACATTATAAATAGGGAAAAATACAAATGCTGGAAAAATTATAGACATGCCATTAATGAAATGGCATTGAGCATGTGTTAAAAGATAAAACATAACGTGTGTATGGATCTGGATCCAGATCCATACGATGGATCTGGATCCAGATCCATACGCATACCATATTTTAACACCCTCCCTCAAGTTGTATGTGGTCTTGGAGCATGTACAACTTGCTCTTCAAATACCAAAATTGTTGTCCTGTTAACCCCTTGGTAAACAAGTCTGCTACTTGATCTTCTGTTCGAACATGACGTAGTTCTATCTCCTTCATCTCGACTTTCTGCCGTATAAAATGTTGATCAATCTCAATGTGCTTTGTTCTGCTATGCTGAATAGGATTACATGCAATGTTTATTGCGCTTTAATTGTCACATAGAAGAAATGATCGAATAATTGTCTCTCCAAGATCACTCAATAAGTGTCTAATCCATGTAGCATCTGTCGTGCCTGCAGCCATCGACCTGTATTCAGCCTCTGTACTTGACTGTGCCACTGCCTTTTGTTTTCTACTACTCCAAGACACTAAATTGTGTCCAATATATACACAATATCCAGAGACGGATCGTCTTTCATCTGGATCCCCTGCCCAATCTGCGTCTGTATAAGTGATGAGTTCATGCCCTCTATACAGGTTATCGTTCTTGCGATAAACAAGTTCATCTCCTATAGTTCCTTTTAAATATCGCAAAATGCGCTTCACAGCTTCCATATGACCTTCCGTTGGAGCATGCATAAACTGGGATACCTGATTGACAGCATAAACTATATCAGGTCTGGTAAAAGTCAAGTACTGCAGCATCCTCACAAGGCTTCTATACGTTGTTGGGTTGACACAGAGATGGCCATCTTCAGAGCTCAGCCCTTGATGTAATACACTCGGAGTGTTGACTGGTTTGCAATTCGTCATCCAGGCTCTTTCTAGAAGATCAAAAGTGTATTTTTGTTGCATGAGTGTCAATGTGTCTTGTTGCCTGTCAACTTCCACAACAAGGAAGTACCTCAACTCCCCTAAATCTTTCATCTTGAAAGTTTTCATTAAAAACTGCTTCACGTCTTGCACATGATTATCTGAGCTCCCAGTGATCACAATGTCATCAACATATATAAGAAGTATAACGATACCTATCTTTTGGTAAATAAAGAGCGAGTGGTCCAGAGAGCATCTTCTAAAACCATAGCTTTGAATTTGCATAGAGAAACTTTCAAACCAAGAACGGGACGCATGTTTCAACCCATACAGAGATTTCCTTAGCTTGCACACCCAAGCAGTAGGATCATTTTCGGCATAACCAGGAGGTTGCTCCATATACACTTCTTCCTTTAAAATTCCATGCAAGAATGCATTTTTAACATCCATCTGGCTAAGCCTCCATCCTCGGTCGACTGCTAGGGATATTATGACACGAATTGTACCCATTTTGACTACTGGACTAAAAGTTTCATCGTAATCTTCACCATATTGTTGTGTGAATCCCCGAGCAACAAGTCGTGCTTTATATCTGTCGATACTTCCTTCAGGCTAATACTTTGTTTTATAAACCCATTTTGAGCCAACTACATTCTTTCCTTCTGGTCGAGGTACTATTTCCCAAGTCTGGCACTCATGAAATACTTTCATTTCTTCATTCATAGCTTCAGTCCAATGACGAGATTAAAGAGCTTGATTAAAGCAAGTGGGTTCATCCTGTTTTGTGAGCGGAGACATAAACAACTGAAAATCAAGAGAAAATGTCTCATAACTCACCCATCGTTGAATAGGATGCCTAATGCGTGACGACCTTTGAGCCGGATCATTAGCGATGCTTTCCACATTCCTCTGTTTATATTTTTGTCCTGTCTAGTGTATATCTGTCCAGAGAAGCGTTCTACCGGGGTTGGTTCAACACGCATCTGTGAGTCATCCAACCCCCGGCTCAAGCCAAAGGAAGTACAATTCGCCTGACAAGTTTCTTCTGTATTAGCAAAAAGATCTGCGCTCATCCATAGATCATATACCTCTACTTCTCGAGATGGCAACGCTTCAGAGTCATTTACCTGAAAATTTTGTTCATCAAAAACAACATTCCTAGAGGTCCTAATACGTTTTGTAGTAGGATCATAGCATCGATAGCCTTTGTATTCATCCGCATACCCAACGAATCTGCACTTAACGGCCTTGTCCTCAAACTTATTTCGCAGAGATGAATCAATATGTACATAACATACACAACCAAAAACACGCAACTCATTATAAGAAGGATGTTGCCCAAATAAAGTATAATATGGAGAGTGCTCATCAAGAAGTGCCATAGGAAGACGATTTATGACATGAACAGATGTATGAAAAACTTTTGTCCAGAGACTAACAGGCACATTGCTATCATGTAACATGCTCATCGCACTCTCGACAATATGCATGTGTTTCCTTTCCGCAACCCCATTTTGTTGAGGTGTATGAGGGCAAGAAACCTGTCGACTTATTCCTTTATCCCGAAGAAAGGCAATAAACTCGTTTGATGAATACTCGCCCCCACCATCACATTGTAAGTGCACAATATCACAGGAAAACTTTGTTTTGACCATCAAATGGAATTCCCGAAATACTTGAAAAACTTCATGCTTATGTTTCAAGAAATATATCCATGTATAACGGGAATAAGAATCAATAAAGATAACATAGTAACGACTGCCGAAAAGAGAAGGAATAGGTGCGGGTCCCCAAACATCGTAACAAATAATCTCAAATGGCTTTGAAGCCCTTTTATTAATAATATGAAACGGAAGAACATGACTTTTGCAAAGTTCGCATGAGGAACATTTATTATTATCTAAAAATGAACATAAACAAGACTCTGGAAGAAGACCATCAGATATAAGATTTTCAACGAAGCCCCGACTACAATGACCCAAACGACTGTGCCAAATGTCTGGCTTATTACAATGAGATGAATTAAAAACTTCCAACGAAGGGAAAAGCAAAGACTCTAAAGGCGAAGACACTGAAGAATGCTTGGATGACTTCAACTGGAGGACTGGGGCTGAAGGTGAAGACATTGAGGGAATCTCCTTGAAGACGTACATGTTTCTTTGTCGCTCCCCCTTAGCGAACGTTTCCTTCGTTCGTAGATCCTTAACATAAACAGAAGAGGGAGTAAATTCGACGGAAGAATTCATATCGTCAACAAGTTTAGCTACAGAAACAATGTTCTTTTTAATATTAGGAGCAAGGAGAACATTAGACAAGTGAAGTAAGGACTCTGACATAGGGATATGTGCACTATCAGTATGACTAATGGAGTGACAAGTTCCATCTCCCGTAACTATACTACCTTTTTCAGAATAAGGCAATAAGTGAGATAACTTACCGACATTACCCGTAACATGAGTGGCAGCGCCAGAATCAACATACCACTCGCCTTGTTCATTTTGCTTGATCGTCATCTGTGACAGTGCTGATAACAAAAGTTGTTGCATATCTGTAGATGGCGCTTTCGTGTCCACAGTAGTAGCAGACTTATTTTCAATTTTGTTTACCTTTCCTCTATTTTGTAGATTAAACCAACAATCAGCTTTCACATGTCCTCTTTTGTTACATAAGAAACAAGTGGGCACTCTCCTCTGATTCCCTGTATTAAAAACCCCTGAAATATTAGGTGTAGGTAAGATACCACGTCCTCCCTGCCCGAAACGTCTGCGGCCTCTGCCTCCTTGATACCCTCCATTCCCTCGTCCAAAACCTACAGAAGTGTCCATGGCCAAAACTGAATGAGGACGAGCTGACTCATTTCCTTCTGCCCTTTGCTTCATAATCATCTCATGCTGGAGAAGTTTCGCTTGGAGGTCGTCAAAAGTGGGCAAGTGAGGAAGGCACGATAAAGCTGTGGTAAACATGTCAAAATCAGGACCCAATCCATTGAGAAGTTGTTGAACTTTATCTTTATCTGCAATAGCACTTCCAACAACAGCCAATTGATCAGTAATACTCTTCAAGCGTCCTATGTATTCCATAACGGTCATGGAGCCTTTCTTCAAACTTTGAAATTCATTTTTTAAGTACATAACTCAGGCTTCGATATCTGAGAGTATGTCTGAGACAACTTACTCCACAGATCTGCCGCAGTGCAATCATCTGAAAGAGTAACCAACACTTCTTGAGACAGTGTTGACGAAATATAAGCAACCAAAGACTGATCTCGCTTCCTCCAGACTGTATACTCTCGATTCTTAAAAGAAATAGTAATTGTGTCACCCAGTGTTGTTAAAAACGTGCCTCAAGGCGCAAAAAGCGGGCCTCGCCTCGAGGCGAGGCCCTTTTCGCCTTGAGTCTCACTTAAAAAACGCAACAGCCTCAAAGCGTACGCCTCATGCGCCTTAAGGCGTACGCCTTGAGGCGAGGCGTGCCTCAAAGTGAGGCGCGCATTAAGAAATCGGATGGCCCGAACCTGAGTTTGACCCGGATCCGGGCCCGTATTCTCTAAAGATCGAGAACCTGTCTTTAAAAAAGACAGGCGCTTCGGGGCGAGGGAAAGCCCTCGCCCCTTCTCTCTCCACTTCGTCCCCTCTCGTCCCCCGCCACTGCTCGCCGCCGGCCACCACTCGTCGTCGGCCTCCACTCGCCGCCGGCCACCACCCGTCGCCAATCATCGCCTCTTTCACCTTCTTCTTTCCTCTGCTGAGAAGGCATTGGCGACCCGCCGGCCACCACTCGCCGCCGGCCACCACTCGCCATCGGCCAGCGACTCACCGCCACCGTCGTCCATTCCGGCGACCTCTGTGTTTTCCGGTGACAGGTAAACTTCTTTGCATCTTCTTCTCTGTGATGGGTCGACGAAGATCTGTGTGTTTTTTCCCAGCTTCTTCTTTTGTCATTTGTTCTTTGTGAAACCGTGTAACCTACGTTTATGGGGAACCCGGCTCCACTCATCCCTATATCATCCTCTGTGGTCATAACTCCCTCTGGGATCTCATTGGTACTAAGTTATTTTGATCAATCTGGCCCTATCGATGGGTTCAACACGTTTGATTTAATAGAAATCAATCTTTTGATAGTGTTCTTTAACAAAAAAAACATGATTTTCAATTTATTTTGACAGTGTTCTTTAACAAAAAAACCATGTTTTTATTAATGGTTATTGATTTTTGAATCAGCAAAAAGTCTTGCACATAAGTCGGATTCTGTCTATTCAAATGTCGATCTTCACTAAATGGATGATGTAGATCACATACACAGGGTCCAATTTGATGAAAACAACTTGCATCAGTGAGGTCCTAATGACATGAATGGCGATATGGATGACTGGAACCTAAATGTGTTTATGGGTGCCATGCAAAACACTATGCTTGCTTCACTAAATGGAGGAAAAGAGGGATTGAAAGTGTGTTGTTATAGCCTGGCCACGAGCAGGCCGATGCCATCGGCTTTTTGGATGTTAAAGAAAAAAAAAATTGTGTATGTTTTTGTCTGTGAATTAGTATAAGTCTGAATTCTCTCTTCATGATATGAATTTTCAGTTTGTAGCTAAAAATTTAGAAGTTTGTTTCTTTGATTATTGTATGACAAGCAATATACTCTTGCCATACTTCTTGTTATGAATTGGATGTCTCTGAACTTCCAGGTGACAGATAATATTAGGGCCTTAGGGGATTTGAAGTTAAGTCGATTTTTCATCTGCTTAGCTTTTTGCTTTGTTTTACTGTTCCCATCTTCTTCTTCTTTCTTTTTTTCTTGAGAGATTATTTTACTCTTCACATCACTCTTTGGTTCTCTACTATGAAAGGTTATCATGTCAACTATTTAGACCACTAGACGCACTCGGCCTAATTTAAATTAAAAAGTAGGTTCATTATATGAATATTTTACTGTTGGCTTCTGTTCCTGTTGTCTTATTAATGAATTTTTTGCCATGCTGTCACTCGTGTTTTTCTTGTCACCTTTTAGCCTTGTTTGTATTTATGTATTAGTTTAGTAACTACGGATTCAAAATATTTTGGATGTTATTCCTTGCCTCTTCAAATATAGAAATACTCTAGTCTCTGGACATGCACAAGTAGCCATCTTTTCGCTTTCTTTCAAGTAAAAGAATTAAAGAGATCACAATCATGGGTTTGGTTTACAAAACCTGCAACGGACCAAACCTGGTTAAGATGGACAAAATACTTAAAGAACCTTTCAACTCACATTATATTTTGATAGATTTACAACTTCCTGACTACTATGCCTTCAGTTAGCAAGTTGTATATTAGTTTGTTACATTACAGAAGAGTTATGTATGTTGTCATTGTTTTGTTTCTATTACTTTGGCACACATGAGCAACGTAGCTCCTGTTGATCAATTATGTTTTTTTCTAGGATTCGTATATAGCTTATACACCAAGATTGTCTATTTTGCATTTGTTTTCATGTAATGTGGTCAGCAGAATGCATGATGTTAATATATATTTTGTGTTAGTATTTTTGCAGTTGAACAATGGCAAAAGATGTAGGATGGGATCATGGAGTTAAAGTTCCAAATCCTACTAAAGATCCCAAACTGGCAGGACATGTAATTTGCAATTATTGTCATAAACAGACTACAGGAGGCATCTATAGGCTAAAACATCACTTAGTTGGCACAAAGCATGGTGTAAGCATGTGCGAAGCGGTTCCACCTGACGTGAAAAGATTTTTTCATAATCATCTAAAGGATCAGAGGCTAAAGAAAGAAGAGTTAGAACAAACCAAGTTGGATATCGAGAGAAGTGTTTATTTTGGATCATCAACCGGCGATAATGTGAATAAAGAAGCTAGTGGATCAGGTAGTGATGCAAAAACAAGTGCAGCTGGTCCTATGGACCTTTTTGTGAACAAAGAAGCACGACAAACCACAATAAACACTGCTTTCAAAATGGATGAAAGAAAAAAATGTATGTCGTGCCATTGGTAGATTTTTTTATGCAAATGCCTTATCATTTAATCTTTGCAACAGTCCATATTTTGGTGCAATGGTAGAAACCATTGCAAATTATGGGCGAGGGTTCAAACCACCTTCTTATCATGAGATCAGAACGTGGATTTTGAAGGACGAGGTAGATTGTACTCATGAAATTTTGAAAGAGTTCAAAAAAGAGTGGCCAAAGGTTGGTTGCAGTATTATGGCAGATGGTTGGACAAATGGGAAAGGAAGAAAATTAATTTTCTTGTGAACAGCTCATCTGGGACAACATTTTTGAAGTCCATTGACATCAGCGACATGGAAAAAACTGGTGCAAATTTGTGTCAGTTGTTTGAAGAAGTTGTTAAAGAAGTTGATGAAAGTAATGTGGTGCAATTCATTACAGATAATGCACCAAATTATGTGGCAGCTGGAAATATGTTAACAGCAGGAAAAACATGTTTTTGGACACCATGTGCAGCCCACTGCTTGGATCTTATGTTAGAAGATATTGGAAAGATATCAATTTTTAAAGATATAGTGGAAAAGGCAAAAAAAATTACAATATACATTTATAGTCATGCATGGGTATTAAATTTAATGAGAAAATTCACAAAGAAGAAAGAAGTTCTGCGTCCAGCCGTCACTCGTTTTGCCACAACATATCTTACACTTCATAGTATTGGATGTTATAAGAAAGTTAAAGTTGATGTTCTTATCTTCAAATTTTAGAACATCTAATTACTATAAGAAATCTGATGCTAAGAACATTTTTTGTATTGTTCTCAATGATCATAAGTTTTGGGCTGCCATATCATATGCAATTAAAGTTACACTATCTCTCGTCAAAGTGTTGTAACTCGTTGATGCAGACGAACCTGCTATGGGATTTTTGTATGAAGCAATGGATAGAGCGAATGAGGAAATTGCTTCAAACCTTGACAATGTCCAAAGAAAATATAAACCTATTTGGGATATCATTGATAGACGATGGGACTTGCAACTTCATAAGCCTTTGCATGCAAATGCCTATTATTTAAATCCACATTTTCATTATGCTGACAACTTCAACCCTGATGGAGAAGTTATGGGTGGCTTTTATGATTGTGTTGAAAAATTAGTTTCTGATGCAAATATTCAGTTGAAAATTACAACACAAATCAATGCATTTAAAAAGGCAAAGGGCTTGTTTGGCAGAGAGGCAGTTGTTACAACAAGAAAATTAAAAAGTCCTGGTAAGTTTGCAATTATGTTGTTATTTGTCAATATTTGTTTATGTTTTTGTTAATTATCACATTCTTAATGTTTTTATCAATTTTTTATTATTTTATTTGAATGCAGCTGATTGGTGGAGTTCATTTGGGCACGAAAATCCTGAGCTGATGAATTTTGCAATTCGAATTTTAAGTTTGACATGCAGTGCATTGGGCTGTGAGAGGAATTGGAGTACTTTCTCATTGGTCTGTGACTTTGTATTTTATTTTTGAAATACATTTTTATATGTTTAATTATCTTATATTTGATTATCAATGATTTGAAATTATAGGTGCATACAAAACGAAGGAATAAACTTGAACAAGAGAAGATGAATGCATTGGTTTTTGTAATGTACAATATGAAATTAAGAGAGAGAAATATGAAGAGGAGGGCTACCAAAGACCCTATATGTCTAGATCATATAGACTCAGACGATGAGTGGATTGTGGAGAAGGAAGATCCAGTGTTGCAAAGTGATCCCAATTGGTTGGAGGATTCATGGTTGGATCTGAACTTCGACATAAATGTCATTGAGCATGTGCCTATTGAAAAAGTTACTTCACCTCATGTTTCACAAAGTGGTTCTAGGCAAGACATGTCTTCAAGAGATCGAGGTAAAGTTATATTCCTTTTACCTAGCTATAAATATAAATATATTTTTTAATTACATAACATAAATATTTAATACATGATTTTTTATTGAAGAAAAAAGAAAAGCAAAAGAAGTAATTGAGGACGTGGATGAAGAAAGTGTAGATGATGAAGAGTCAGAGAATGAAGATGAAGAAGAACCTATTTATATGAATTCTTCAGATGATGATATTGAAGACTTAAATATTGATGATGACGAGACACAACAAGAGCCTAGGCCCTAATTCATATCATAGAGCTATTAGCCATTTATATGTTTTTTGGGACTTTCAGTTGTAATTGTGAATGTTAACACTCTCATTTTAAAGAATTCTGGACAAATACACATTTGGTTGTTAATGTTAACATGCATTTTTTAATTATGACATGATATTGTTAGTGCTAATATGCATTTTGTTGTTAATGTTAGTTTTTTATTGAATGAATGCTCATATTTATGCAATTAGATACTTATATAGATCAAGTTGTTGCATTAATGTTACTTTTACATGTTAATCTCATATTTTTTCGTATTTATTTGAAATTTTTTATTTCGTGTTGGTTGGCGCTTCATCAATAAAGCATTTCTTATTTATTTATAATTTTAGATACTTTTTATTATTTTTTTTAAGTTTAAAAAAAATTTGAGGCTTACGCCTCGCCTCAGATTTTGGTGGAGCGCCTCGCTACGCCTCAACGCTTTTAACAACACTGGTGTCACCCTTCTCATTGGTGTTTTCCTGCAAAAATAAACTGTGGGGGTATAGGAACCAAACCATCCAGATGTTCATCGAGATCCTGACTCCGTACAAAAGGAAGTATTTGTCTCTTCCAGGTCAAAAAATTAGAGTGAGTAAGTTTTTCTGTAACAAGATGACTCAAGAAATTTGCAGAGGGACCGGAGGACAAGGTAGATGACGAAGAGTAATCCATATCAATGGGACAACGAATAAACGAACAAGACGAATGAAGAGAAAGAGAAGAAAATTGAAGATCACTTAATCAATCAATAGAACTTTAATAAGGAATGCACCCGTGATATTAATAGACGTAAACCCTTCTTCTTTTTTTAGGGTCGAGAATATAGATTGTGATAACCTGCCTATAGGCGTTGCACAGAAATCATTAAACAGTAATAGAAAAGGGAACTTCTGTAATCAAAGAGGAAATAAACTGTAATCAAAGAGGAAATAAATCAAAGAAATACTGAATAACTGCAGTAGATTTGATTGCAATCAAAAGGAGACTGCAATCAAAGAGGGGAAATTGCAATTAAAGAGGGAAAACTGCAATCGTTGATGTGAAAAATGCAGACATAGGGGAAACTGCAGTTAAAGAGAGAAAACTGCAGTCGTTAATGTTGCAGACGTTACCAGAAATTAGAAAAAAAATGGTATCAAAACAGCTTGCAGAAGTTACCAGAAATCGGAAAAAAAAAAACTTTATCAAAACAATTTGCAGAAGTGCAGAAGTTACCGTGAAGAAGGAAGAATTGAAGAAGGAATGGGCGAGGAAATGTATCAAAACAGTTCCTTCAGAAGTTACCAAGACTCGCTGAACAGCTGACTAGTAGGGTTCCGCAACCGAGCTCTGATACCATATGAGATTCTCTGTGGGTGCAGCCTTCACTGCAAGAACTAAGAAAAGAGAGAGAGAAGAGGGAGGTTCACAATGGCTAGGGGCGGCGCACGTTAACCCAACCTCCTAGCCCTAAACATTATAAATAGGGAAAAATACAAATGCTGGAAAAATTACAGACATGCCATTAATGAAATGGCATTAAGCATGTGTTAAAAGATAAAACATAACGTGCATATGGATCTGGATCCAGATCCATACGCATACCATATTTTAACACGGCTCACCACCCGCAGCGGGTGGCTTTCCGCCCTGGGTACTCTTAGTGCGCTCACAGGCTTCGCTCAGGAGGGTGGCGGCAGCAACTGCCGCGGAGAAGGTCGAGGGCATGCTGGTTAGGACCCGATACATGAGCCCCTCCTTCAACCCCCGAATAAACTTCCCTGCTCGCTCGCGATCATCCGCGAACAGGTTGGGACAATAGGGTTCTAAACTCTAGAATTTGGCGATGTAATCCGTCAAACTCGAATTGCCATGGCAGAGCTCCAAGAACTCCACCTTCTTCTTCTCCCTCGCGTGAGGCGGGAAGTAGTTCTCCAAGAAAGCCTTTCTGAAAGCTTCCCAAGGAATGGGCGAAATTCCCGAAAACTGCACACCCCGGGCCATGTCCCACCAACTGCGGGCATTCCCCTTCAGCCTGAAGGTCCCGAATAGCGTCTTCTTGTCATCGAGCACTGACAAGACCTCGAACACTCGTTCCACCTCCTTCACCCATTTATCGGCTATGTCTGGGTCGGGTTTGCCGTCGAAGGTCGAGGGTCAAGCTTCAGAAATTTCTCATACGTTACTGCGGTATGCAGGATCAGCTCAGAAACGAGCATTGGTTCCCTTTGGGAATGAATCTGGTCTCGCATAGTCGCTGTCAGGGAACCTAGGGAATCCATCACGAATCCCCGTTGATCTGACCATTCGTCAGCAGACCCTTCGTTCGAGTTCCTTGTCATCCTAGGAGTAAACAAGGAATACCAATAATTAGAAATTTTAGGAAGCTCGAAACAAGACCAAAACATAAGTACTATTCACGTTAAACATGAGTAGTTTATGAAAATCCAACAATGCTAGTACATAAGCAGAACGTGTCAAGCCACTTAGCTTAACAATGCAAAATACACCTACTAAGCAAGAGAAAAAGTATACTCACAGCGCGATGCGGATGCTCAATGATCAAGAATCCTTCCTTTCCTTAGCTCTGATACCAAGTTGTAACGCTCCAAAATTTCAAACTTGCAAACCTTTCAGAAAAACAGACAAGAGACTAACAAGAAATCTCTTCATCTCAGAGATGGTTTACGAAATCAGCGGAAGACTATACTTTTGTTAATTTCAGATAGGCAAGCTGACAACTTTAGGCGCGTTAGCTAAAAGAACCAAAACGCACAACCCATGCTACTTTCAAACACTTGGAAAAGCCACTTTCATTTAAGAAGTTCTCCAAATAGTACAAAATTCGGATATCCCAAGGAAAATCCGTTACAAAACCCCAAACAACACGACACGAGCTAAAAGCAGGAAGAAGAACGTCTTAGAGCCATCTTGACATCGTGTCATCGCCTGTGGTGTACCTAATCATCACCTGTACCCATAGAATGGGTTAGTTTCGCGAAAAACTAGTAGGTGCACAAGAAAGACTACAGGAAACTGAATTATATACATTTAATTCAGTAGGTTACGCAGTTTAAAGCAAATATGCAGTCAAACAGGTAAGCAATGCACGAGGTAAAATAGTGCAAGCGCGAAAGTAGTACAAGCGAGTAAGTAGTGCAAGCGAATCAGTAGTGCAAGCGAATCAGTAGTGCAAGCGAGTCAGTAGTGCAAGCGAATCAGTAGTGCAAGCAAATCAGTAGTGCAAGCGAATCAGTAGTGCAAGCAAATCTCACTACTCAACAACCAATGTGAACAGACTTTATGTTTCGATATTACTGGTCTGCGGGTACGCGCAGGCAAAACGTAGAAACAACTGAGACTAGTTCGGGCGTCTGTTATTCTATGTATTTTGAATAACCCGAATAGCTAGTTGAGTCCGCTCCTAAAGGGACGGCTTTAGCCGAGAGAGGATTCCCCAAAGTCTGAAAAACAGTGTCACGGATGCATCCAACTTCTGCAGAAATATTGAGCTAACTAATGTAGTCCCATTCCCCTAATTCCAATGACTGGGGAGGTCGGATCATTGCCCGTGAGGTGGTTGTTAACAACCTGTCCATTGGAGTTTTGTATCGCTATGTCCTCTCTCTTGACAGACAACAATAAGTGAATGGGTGCGTTAGGGGTTGCTTAACTAACCACCCATTCTGTGCTGTGCTCTTTAAACCACTCGAGCATCTTGTCTGTGAAGGCGAATCAGTCACATATTAAGTGATTACAGCATTGTGTCGAGGTCGCACGACCGTCTCATCCGATCATCACAGTACTAGACGTGTCATGCACGACTACAAGTACTCTAGGATGAAAGGGGGTATAGCTCGTTAATAGAAGCCTCAACAAGAGTGTCTCACAAAGATGTAAGTTTATCAACTTTACTTTATCCTTTGAAACAGCAGTACCTTGTGCCAACATTATGCATGCGATTTTCTAGAACCTCATCCGCTATCGGGGTATCTTCATGCCTCGCATGACTCGATACCGGCCTCGATAGACGGGATACAGGTTTCTCAACAGGACCCCTGCTAAGTAGCTCGCTTGAACCCCAACTCGTCTGCAGGACTGCATACTCGAAGAGTCAGGATCCTTGCAAGGTATCCCTCTCCTTAGACGATGATATAACGCTAGCTCCCAACTCAACTCTCATCGCAAGAGAGAAAGTGGTAAATGCTCATTGCATCCTCCACGAGGATGACCTTAAGGCATACGTAAAGAGCAAGAGCCTGCACGTCATCTGCAATAGCAAGGCAATACCAACACATATCCAAAAGCAAGAGCCTAGGCGCAGAGCGCGATGTAAGGTAAAGACGGTAAGCAGAAGTGCAACGCTAAACCTCGATGTGATGCGTGACGGCAAGTAAAAACTGATAGAAGGTAAAGGGCAAGGATTGCGAAACCGCATCCTTGAGTGAAGTGCATACTCGTATAAATATATATATATATATATTCATTTAATGGTCATTTTTAGTTTAATTAAACTTAATTCAATTATCCAAGTCTTCCGTGCAATCTTCCCTTACCTTGGAGAGTTACGAGCTTGCTGGCGTCTACGGACGTACACGATTGACGGCTCGGGTCGCGGAGCACGAGTGGGATCCGTCGTAGCTGCAAATATGCGATATTAACATGCAAACCCAGACAAAAGCAAAAGCAAGGCAAAGACTCGACTTCTCTGATATATAGGGTTGGGGCCAACCGTCCCAATTAACTCGAAAAAGGGATGGGGCAGGGTCAAATGACCCTTGCTGCCAAAAGAGGGATGTAGTCAATGTGAGCAGATGACTCACGTTTACTAGGAATTCCTCGCTGGAGGCCAACAATTGTAATGATCCGTCCCCATCACGATGTAGCTTCCAAAGATTTCTCGGGCCTGTCGGCCAAGGGTATAGGCTTGCGCACAAAGGGTAGGGGGGCGATGGCCCTGCTGGCAAACAAAAAGGCAGGGGCCGATGGCCCCTGCTGGCACAACTAAAAGGGCCAGGGGCCGATGGCCCATGCTGGCAGGCAAAAAGGGGCAGGGAGGAGGAGCTCGGCCCCTCCCTTGCCGTAGCAGGGAACAGGGAGGAGGGGCTCGGCACCTCCCCTACCGTAACGAAAGCAGGGAGGGGGCTCAGTCCCTCCCTTACCGTAACGAAAGAAGGGAGGAGGCTCAGCCCCCTCCCTCGCAAAAAAAAGGGGGTCGCAGGGAAGTGGCTCAGCCCTCCCCTCCCTGCGTAATGGAGAAACGAGGGGGAAGGAATGAGAGAGAGAGAGAGAGACGGAAAGAGGAGAAGAAGAAGAAGAACGTACCTGGGGAGGCTGCCGGAGAGAAGCCCGCCGGAGTACGCGTGTCGCCGATGGTCGCGGTCACCTGCGTCGGCGACAGTGGACGAGCGAGAGAGAGTCGGGAAGAGACGAGAGGGCGAGAGGCGGTGAGGGGGGTTTCGTAACCCCCCTACCGCCTGCCTCGTTGTCTTTAATGACAGCGAGAGGTGGTGGTTCGGGTCGAATCCGGGTCGGGTCCGGATCAGGCCCGAATCAAAACAATTTTTTTCAGCGTTTTACAAATAATGTAATTTAGGTTGCCCGCCAGGGCATTTTGGACATTTTGTACATGTTAGAAAATAGAGTTTTCTTTATTCTTCTTTTATTTTTTTATTTTTTTATCTCATTATGTAAGGGCATTCTTGTAAAATGCGTTATAGTCATTGGGAGCCTCCCAACGTCTATTTGGAGGCTCCCTCTTGGCCACTTCTTGTTTATAAATAAGGGCTTAAGGGCCCTTGTATTTGTAAGCTTCTTTGAAGCTCTTTGATGAATAAATTCATTATTTTTAAGAGTTGTCTCTCTTTTAATATTGTATGCACTCTTGTGCTTTTGTAAGCCTTACTGCTTTTTGGATTGTCCCATAGTGGACTTGTACATGTGCACCTTGTGATTGTGTTCTTCATAAGCCCTTAGTGGTTTTTGTGCTTTGGACGATTTGTGGGTGTGATTTGTGCCTCTTGAGTTAGTTGTGTGAAGACTCCTCATTACAGATCTAACACTACATCAACAGAATCTATCACTGACATCAGTTTCAAATGAAAGAACAAAGAAATAGTATGTGTATTAAAAGGAAAAAACAAACATCTTCATTACAATAACATGCCTCTTTGTGATTGTGACTGACTCTAACATAATGCCATGCAAACTAAATTCTCATTAACAATAATCTTAGGGAACAGAAAAACAAGAACAACAAACACATACCTGTAGGAAAGGAACAACCATGTCATACAACTGATGGAGAAACTCTGACACCTTTACAGACCTATCCCAACCATCATAAATAGTCAAACCCACCATACTAATAAAACAAAAACCAAAACTGAATCAAAAGTAGGAAGATGAGCAATGTTTCAAGTGCTTTCATGACAGCGGAAAATACAAAAACCAAAGTGTCAGTTGAAGAAGAGATGAAGACATATTTCCTTTAAGCATCCTTCAGCCACATTGGCACGTGACCAGGTGGGTCACAAGCGCTGTGCCAACAGCCAACTCATGGAAAACTCAACAGCAGCAGAAAGAGGGCAGAGGGGTTGGGAAGAAGCAGTGTATGAGAGGAGGAGCGAACAAGTGGTGCAGAGATTATGCTTAACATATAAGAATATTCAAAAAGTCACGCAAGTGAATCAACTGAGTGCAACTCTCTCGCTTTATGTTTAACACATAAGCATATTCAAAATAATAAAAGTTATGCAAGTGAACCGACAGAGTGGTCCCTCACTCATCACACGGCCAATTCAGTTGTGGCTCAGTACTTTCTCAGCCAGGGCATTTTGATCTAATCTCAGCCAAGTCACCCGAGTTATCCATGAGACTCAACCTATTCTAGGCTATTATTACCGAGTCATGTGCTTTGTTGACTCGGTAATAGCTGATCCCAGATAACTCAACTGAATCACATGACAACTCACCAAGTTTGCCATCCATGGAGACACATATTGAATTGTCAACTATCACTCCAAACTTATGAGAAACGAAATACCAAAATAATTTTTGTGAAAGGATGATTATAAACAAAGAGATTTTGGATCTTTCTTTAGAATCAACATTTTTTTCTGGCTTTGACAACTATATAATAAATAAGTTCTCCATAATGGGGAAGCGATATAAAATAATTATTTGTTATTATTGGACATCAGGAAAATACATTTACAGAGACATGTAAAGCCTTCCAAATTTGCAAAAATGGCTGAAGATCCACATAGAAATCAAAATGCTGGACCATATTGAAAGTGTGGTTAATAAAGATTTATAAAAGCTAAATCGAAAGAAAAGAGAAAGAAAAGCAGCATTCTAGGCTACCTTCTTAAAAGACAAAAGCAAACATAGATCTCCTCAATGTCTGTTTCTATTTTTAGCGCAATATACTGCTTAAGAAGCTCACAAAAACTGGGAAGAGCCTCAATCCACTGACTGCAGCATGGATCCAGATTTGATACAGATGAAACAAAGCCACGCAAAGCCGTTGACAAAAGACAATCTGAACTAGGCCTGCCATATTGTTCAGCAAGAATATTCAATATCAAGCAACTGCTGTGTTTGAAGTTCTCAACCCACTTTGGTGGTATCCCCATCCAAAGATTTTGACCAAAACCATCTTTAACTCCAAGACAACATCCAGTTGTCGTAGTTTGAAGGATGGCTGTACGCTGTTGTCCTTCAGGGGTTACAGCAGAATCACCAGAATTTCCTTCAATCCTGTGTCGAGGGAGGAAGTCAAGAATATCACGCTGTAATTCTGGAGGTAGCTCCTGTAAGACCGAGATGTCCACTTGAGTTAAGGAGTCTGGCATCACACCAACCAGGTTTTTCCTTTCAGCAGCAATATTCAAATAAGACGATGTTGAACATGACAAGGATGCAGTACTGTTCTTCGAGGTCCACTCTAGTGCCTAACCCAGAAGGAAATACACTTAATAGTTTATCAAACTAAGCATGAGCAAGTAAAAGTGAACCAGAAACAAACCTAATATGCTTTTTTCTAGTTTGCAAGTAACGAAAAAGAATCAGTTTATTAATTTCAAAGAATTATGACATATTTCTCTTTTTCCACTAAGCTATTTCTAGTGTAACATGATATTATTATGAAGAAAAATATCTAGAACAAGTGAAATCTTTTCTCCTAGTTCTTTTTGTTTTCCAAGTTCTAAATTTTCTACTTATTATTCTGGATGGCTCACCAAAGTATTCATGACCATGCTCTCTCTCTCTCTCTCTCTCTCTCTCTCTCTCTCTCTCTCTCTCTCTCTCTCTCTCTCTCTATATATATATATATATATATATATATATATATATATATATATAGACACACACACACATGGTTTCTAAAGATGTGCCTAACTGCCTATTAGCAATTCCATGTTCTCAGGCACAACCATCCTCTAATGGAGGTCATGTGTGTTAAAATATGTAATCTCATATTTGCAATCTCATATGTAATTTTTTTGTCTTTTTGTCTAGTTATGTATTCTAGTTAGATTAGGATAAATGTAGTTAGGTTAGATTTATTTTTTTGACCTTTTTGGACCTCACTACTTTTTGAAAGTAGGTGTACTAAGAGAGTCGTTGGACTCCCAAGGGCTTTATTTAGAGCCGTTGGGAATCCAACGACTCCCTTCTTGGCCTCCCATTTGTAATCTATAAATATGGGGATTGTTCCCCTTTGTAAGATACTTTTTGTGTGGATGTTCTCCCACTTGAATGAAATATATTTTCTTTCCTCTTTGCTTTGCATAATCTTTTTGAGTATTTTGTATGAACCCTAGTGGTTCTTGTGAGTGTGTACTATTTATGAACCTTCGTGGTTCTTGTGAGAGATCTTTTGTAAGTATCATTTGAAGATCGGATTGTGGATTTCATCTTCTTACATGGTATCAAAGCCGTTGTGATCAAGCTATTTTTTTTTATGCATTGGGAAGCATGCCACTCAAGTTTGAAAAAAATGAAACATTTTTCTTCAAGTATATGTGAAGTTGTGTTCGTGCAAAGCTTGGAGGTGTGATCATACCTACCATTCGTGGTGTACATTCTCTATACTCTCTCTTCTCTACTTCTTTTTTCCATTGTTTTTTTTTTTGCTTTCTTTTCCTTGTTAACCTTGTAAAATGGATGACAATGATAATACCACCATTAAACCCAATGATTCAAATTATGTTACTTGGGCTTCAATTATGAAGCACCTAACATGGGGAAAAGGGTTGTGGAGATTAGTGGATGGAACCGAAACTAATCATTACAAAGATCGAAGATGAGAAAGAAGTACCTCTTACAGAGGTAGAAATGATTAAAGTCATTACCACTTACGAGAAAGAGTGGAAGGAATGGAGAATGGGACACACCAAGATCATGTCTTAGCTCATAAGTAGTGTGGAAATCAAGAAGTATTCAAGTCTTGCAAAATTTGAACATGCTAATGACGCTTAAGATTATCTTAAGAGAATGTATTCTCTTAAAGACATTGCACATGTGTGCAATCTACAAAACCAAGTTCGGAATATGATTCAAGGGGACAAAAGCATTAGACAATACTATAATAGCTTGTCCGAATTGTGAGAAGAGTTGGCTCTTCTCGAACCAAAGTGGCATTGACTACAAGACATAGAACTCTGTCAAAATCAAATAAATGCGGAGCACTTTTTTTAATTTATTAATGGACTAAGATCGAAATTTGAAGCTACTAAGTCAATTCTCCTTCATCGAGGGAAGGTTCCCTCAATAGAAGAAACTATAGAAGAATTGAGCATGGAGAAAAATATGCTCAAAAGTAGAATCATCAAGAGTGATGATGACTCGGTTCTAGCTGTATCTAGACTGAGAAATCATGTTCACACATACAAGCCTCCAAATTATGGGAGGATAAATGATGAGAAACATAGAAATGATTTTGAGAAAAGAAAAGTAATTTGTTACTATTGTCGTGAACCGGGACACATGAAAACTTATTGTTTAAAACTAAAGAAACCATATGAAAAAAAGGTTGTCTTTGTCGGACCTCCTCAAGAATCAAGTGAATCATCCATTGGAAGTATGTCCTTATCACAATTGGTGGAAGCACTTCAACCATTGCTCAAAGAATCATCTTCATCCGCTGAAGCCGTCGTCTCTTATGTAGGCATCTCAGATCCTGGTAAAACTCTTTGGCTCCTTAATTCCGGTGCTTCTTTTCATATGACTCCTAACATTGATGTGTTATCCGAATATCATAACTCAGAAGGGTCAAATGTGTTTACTGCTGATGGAACATCCCTTGAAATTAAAGGAATAGGAGATTTAAAAAAAAAATCAAAACTAAAAGGGTTTTGCATTCCACAAGTTAGACATATTCCTAAACTTAATCTAAACTTTTTATCAGTTTCACAATTATCTAACCATGGATGTAATGTTTCCTTCTCATATCGTGGATGTCGAGTGCAGGATCACCAGTCAGGGAAGCTGATTGGGGAAGTCCATAGAGAATGAAGCCTATACTACATACCTAAGAAGACATTTGTTGTAATGTTCAAAAGGTTGACTTAGATATATGGCACAATAGACTTTGACATCCTAGTGTATCCAAGCTCCAGTTTTTTTTTAAAGATGGAAAATTTTTGTAATTTTGAAACCTTTAAATATGAAAAATGTATTTTTGAAAAAATAAAAAGACTACCTTTTCAAGAAAGAACTTGTCTCTTCACGACCACTTGAGCCAATACATTCGGATGTTTGGGGACTCGCACTTGTTGTCTCAAAAGGTGATTTTATTTATTATGTAATTTTTGTAGATGATTTCACAAGATATACTTGGATCTATTTTCTTAAACATAAATTTGAAGTTTTTTTATATTTTCAAATATTTCATATAGTTAAAAATCAATTCAAAAATGTCATTTCAATTTTTCACACTGATTCAGGGAGAGAATTTTTGTCAAAAGAATTTAAGGATTACTTAAACTTACATGGTATTGTACATCAAAAATCATGTCCTTATACTACTCAACAAAACGATTTAGCAGAAAGAAATCATAGACATATTATAGAAACTACAAGAACCTTACTTATTACACATCAAGTACCAAAGGTTTTTTGGGCTGAAGTCACTCTAACTACAGTTTACCTTATCAACAGGATGCCACCTTCTTCATTAAATAATGTATTTCCTGTTGAAAAAATTTTTAAACAAATCCCAGATTACTCTAGGTTAAGAGTTTTTTGGTGCAAATGTTGTGTTTTCAAACAAAAATGACAAATTCTCCCCTCGTGTTATTCCGTGTCATTTTAGGATATGCAAGTCATCAAAAAGGCTATAAATGTTTTGATCCCAAAACAAGAAAATTATACGTTTCAAGGAATGTATCCTTCTTGGAAAAAGAAAGTTTTTTTGAAAGTGTGAATTCTAAGGTAATAGATGAATATTCTTTTTTGTTGGACCTAGTTATAAAAATTAATAAAGATGATTCAGATCAGAGTCCAGAAGAGCAACTTGATATGACGAATGCAGAATCATTTAGTGATCATCCAGATTGTATTCAGTACTCTAAGCAAGGTAATGTAGAAAAACCATGTGCTCTCGAAAAATATACTAAAGAACAGGAACAAGTATCTACTAGGAAGTCGTCTAGAGTGTCCAAAGTTCCCCAAAAATTTGTGTCATGAGTCTTTTTCACCACAATATCAAAACTATATTGCTTTAATACACTCCTATGTAGAACCCTCTAACTATGATGAAGCAAAAGAACAATATAAATGGGTCAAAGCAATGTCACTAGAATTAAGAGCTTTAGAAAAGGCAAATACCTGGACTATTCAAGATCTTCCATCAGATAAAAAGCTTATAGGTTGTAGGTGGGTGTACAAAGTAAAAACTAAGAGTGATGGCACTCTTGAAAGGTTTAAAATCCGATTAGTTGCCAAAGGCTATTCCCAAGAATACGGAATAGACTATGAAGAAAATTTTGCTTCAGTTGCTAGAATGACCACAGTTAGGACTCTGATAGCTCTAGCGTCTTCAAAGAAATAGCATATATATCAAATGGATGTTAAAAATGCATTTCTTAATGGAAACCTAGTTGAAGAAGTATATATAAAACCACTACATGGCATCAATATTTCAAAAGGAAAGGCTCTTCGATTAAATAAGGCTTTATATGGGCTTAAGCAAGCCTCAAAAGCTTTGTATGATAAATTTAGTCAAGTTATGATTAATTTTGGTTTTCAATCTTGTCTTACTGACACAGCTTTGTTTGTTAAGAATTCCAATGCAGGTATTATCATTTTTCTTCTCTATATAGACGACATGATCATCACTGGAAGTTATAAGCAAGGAGTTGATAACATTAAAAAAATTCTCAAAACACATTTTGAAATAAGTGATTTGGGTTTCTTAAAAAAAAATCTTGGTATAGAAGTTACTTATTCTTCTAGAGGCTATTTGCTAACTCAGTCTAAATTTGCTCTGGACATTGTTGACAAGTATGGTATTTCAGATGAAAAACAGGTTAACACTCTTGAAGTGATGAACATCAAAATGAAGATTGATGATGGAGAGCCACTTAAAAATCCTACACCTTACAGACAACTTGTCGGGGTATTGTCTTACCTCTTTATTACAAGACCTGACATTGCGCATGCCTTCCACACAGTGATTCATTGATTTCATGGAGGTGCAAGAAGCAACAAAAAGTTTCTCTCTCGTCAACTCAAGCCGAATACAGGGCAATGACTACAACCACTATGGAAGTAGTCTGGTTGCGGCGTTTGCTTCATGGCATGGGTATTGAAAGCACAGGAGCATCAAAACTATGCTACGACAACAAAAGTTCCACTTATATTGCCAGCAACCGGACATTCTACGAACGCACCAAGCATATTGAGATGAATTGTCACTACGTGCGAGAGGAATTTCTACATGGCACCATTAATCTTCCCTATGTTTTCTCATAATATCAATTGGCAGATTTCTTTAGCAAACCTCTCGTTGCTCCTCGATTTCACTTTCTCTTAAAACAAACTTTCGGTTATTCAACTGTAAGTTTGAGGAGGAGTGTTAAAATATCTAATCTCATTTGTCTTTTAATCTAGTTATGTATTCTAGTTAGATTTACTTTTTGACCTTTTTGGACCTCACTACTTTTCGAAAGTAGGTGTACTAAGAGAGTCGTTTGACTCCCAACAACTTTATTTAGAGCCGTTGGGAGCCCAATGACTCCCTTCTTGGCCTCCCATTTGTAAATCTATAAATAGGGGGATTGTTCCCCTTTGTAAGATACTTTTTATGTGTGTGTTCTCCCACTTGAATGAAATATATTTTCTTTCCTCTTTGCTTTGCATACTCTTTTTGAGTATTTTGTATGAACCCTAGTGGTTCTTGTGAGTGTACTATTTATGAACCTTCGTGGTTCTTGTGAGAGATCTTTTGTGAGTATCATTTGAAGATCCGATTGTGAATTTCGACTTCTTACAATGTGTGAATAAGAAAAAACATATCCTCAGAGATGCAACATTTATGAAAAAAGATAATTGACACAAGGAGAAAAAACATGGGTCCAACAACAACAAGAAGAAGAATATAGGTAGATAATCTCTTGGTGAAAGGAGGATCATTTGGAGACGGCATAATTGAATAAAGAGGGTACACTTAACTGCTCAATAACTTGGAAGCTCATGCAAATTGCCAAATCAAAAAGTGATACTGGATAGTAACCTTTAAATGAAAGCCCAACTAGGATTAGTAGTGAATAGACCTGACTTCATAAGTGCATCCAAAAACAGGTTTCAGGACAGTTGAATCTGTTAAAACTAAATTACCCTACTTAGCTATTATTTGAAGAAAATCCATTAAGAATTCAATTTATATTCTCCTAATATCTTGGTAATTGTTGACTTTGCACTCGTTATTAGACCTGAATATTTCAGATTTTAAGAGGCTTTTTTTTTTGCAAGCATCATTACATGTCTTAAGCAACAAAACACGTTCAAGTGGCCACCAGAGGGAGAAAATGGCTAGAAATTGCAATCTTTTTTATTTTTTCTCTAACACATCTCACAACAGCATGGAATTTTCATTCTGCATACTTTCCCTTTCCCATATCCTTTGCTGCTTTCCTATACAATAGTTTTTTTAACTCAGAGCCACAGCTTTCCTATACAACAGTATCTTTAACTCAGAGCGACAAAAACTAAAATTTTAAAAACAATAATAATAATAACATGCTGGTACTATTGTTCGGAAATTGCCAAAATCCATTTCATGTTCATACCTTGAGAGCGAGAAGTGTCTGTTATGAGTGCCCAGTATATTGTATGTTGTATTATTTCTTTTTTGCTTCCTTTCTATTTTTTATTTATTTTCGGGTACTTCTGTCATTTGACCACATTTTTATGAAATGTGTATCTAGGCCCTCTAAGCTCTATTGCTAATAAATGAAAACAGTTGTAGACTTCACCCTATTTCAGTTTAAGCTACTTTCAGGACAAAGTGTGCTTTACTTGTAATCCAGGGAAATTTTCCCTCATAAATACTGTAATCAAATCAAAATCCAGACATGTTTATCATGTCATGCATTTCATGATTTTCTTGTCATTGATCTTCATTAAGTTCACATCTCAACCATCAGTCTGTTGGATGAACATTCCAGATCCAAGTTGCTTTCATAGCCATGGAAGAAAAAAAATAACCATATTTTCAAGAAAATGTCAACTTGGTGCATTATCCAGATACATACAGTGGCAAATACTAGTTGGCTACTTTGCTTCAACATGGAAAGGAGCAATGTATGACTTTGGAATTGCAGGTAAAAATCTGTTAAGATCTGGAGTAACAATCTATTTAAAAAAAAGAAACATTTTTTTTTTGTAAATTATCAAAAAATGGATAAATTGTTACAAATCGAGCACTATAAATAATTACAAAAAATGGATAACATCACCTCAAGAGGAGAAGAAACAGACTGCTTTCCATTGAAATGGTCTTCAGCTTTTGCATCAACTCCTCGATCCTTACAAGCTGCTTTGTCTGAAGTTTTACCTTCTGCCTCACAATGGCTATCATCCAAGTCAGACACTTCATCTTCCTCCAAAGGTTTGGCTAGTTCTACAGCATTTCCTTCAATATCCAGGCCTTTCTTCTTTTTAATTATAAAATCCAGCTTCCCACTGTACATGTGATTGATTTCCGAAAATATTTCTTGAGGAAGACTCTCTAGAACAGAGTGATCAAGTTGACATACTGGAGGTAAACTCAAGTCAGTTGTGCTTGTCATAACATCAGCATCATCCTTTTGATACGAAGGACCGGCTGCATCTACACCCAGAGGTCTGTTTCCAGCAGCATCGTTCTTTTCTTCATCATTCAAAACTGATTTACCATATAAAAGCAACCAAGGATGAAGACAAAGTTTTTTCGTGGAAAATAATGAATGGTGACTATCTCTAGTGAAGAAATACAGAATTTTA
Source organism: Nuphar pumila (assembly GCF_984573655.1). Classification (NCBI taxonomy): domain Eukaryota; kingdom Viridiplantae; phylum Streptophyta; class Magnoliopsida; order Nymphaeales; family Nymphaeaceae; genus Nuphar; species Nuphar pumila. Next base: position 133,376,981 of record NC_143253.1, read on the forward strand.
TTTTTCTCAGAAAATTTTTGGCTAAGAAAAATGATTTGCTGAATCAAGAAACTTCATTTCAAAACTTTTCAGACAATGTCAAGGAAATCACATAAACATAATCATCATCATGATAAGCACAAAATAGTATGATATTTTGGAAAGATGAGAATGTTTTGGAGGCTTTTTTTAGAAGATCTCAAATAGAACACTGTACCACTATAAAAACAGGAGATATTTGTGACCCACTGGATATTCTTATTAGCCCAAACGGCTTTCAAGTTTTTGGAGTACAGAAAATTGAGGATTGTATACCTGTTAAGGCTTTCCCAAATGCTGGATTAGACAATTCATTTGGTTGTTTTGCAAACTCAGCAGGAGAGATTAGCCATGATTCCAGTGTATTTCTTTCATGTCCTTAAAAAAATATATAAAACAAATTAAAAATGTGATTGATTAACAGCCCTTGAGAAAATCCCAACTCAGCATGCAAAATGATACTAGAACAATACACAAACTATGAAATCTGACAACCACATGTTTACATAAATAGATGAAAAGAAGAAAATGCAAATTTCACAGAAATAGGTGATTAAAATAACAAGAAAAGAGGAAAATCCTGAATGGAGGGCACAAGTCTTCTATTCAAGGGTTCATCATAAGTTCTGAAGCTCAGAAAAGCCGGATCACACAGAATCAGATTATCAATCCCCACTCTGAAGAATTCCCAGATAATATTTTGAAATATTCATCAGTGAATAATGACACCGACCAGAATTGAGGTATAAAGGTCCCCATAAATAGTAGTTAGACTAACAAAACCTACCAGGATTTGTGTTATGCACCTAAACAACCGGCCAAGCATAAACAGAACTACCTGGTCGAGAAAATTCTGCAGTTTCTAGCCTCGAGACCTGCAAGCCAACACCCCTCACCTCCTTCACATCTGCATCCACAATAAATAAATAGTGAAATAACATGAATTTCAAAAGAATGGAAAACTGGCCATTTGACAAATAACTATGACGTGCATTTGTATTTGAAGAAACAAACAAACTGTCAAAGATAAGAAAGCAAAGCACTCTAAAACAGTAAAATCACTTGGAAAAAGAAAAATTAATATGAAATTAAAGTGCTGATTACAGAAACATGAACCCAAAGAGAGTTAAAGAAAAAGAGGTGTGTACAAGAATGTACATTCATCCAAGTTAGATTCACTCGCCAAATTTCACCAAGAAGTTTGATTGTTCACATATAAGGCAGAAACAAGAGGTTGCTAACAAGGTTGAAGTAAATAATTGAGCAAATCATACCAAGCAGCAACGATAGCAAGCACAAGTTCCTTAACTATGTTGCACAAACACTTAACTTATCATGTGTATCTTATGTCGACACGACATGTCACTCAGACACTTCATGGACACAGTCAAACCAGTTTCACAGACAGTCAACATTGTGTGTCTATTTTCTTTTATGATCTTATTAATTGGTTTCATATTTCATTCGAGTTTTTTTTCTTTTAAAATTTATCATCAATTACATTAAGTTTCAATTTCAAAAGGGGGCACAGTTTTATAAAAAAATCCCACCATATCAACCTTTCCATGAGAAAGCTTTCATAGGGGGGAGGTATGTAAGGATTTACACATAAAAAGTAGTAGGTAGTGGCAAAAAATGTGGCCCACTTGTGTCTGCATAGAACTTTTCCACCATGATGATTTGTTGTCTATGTCACACGGATTCGCCCAATAAGGTGCTGCACCCACGTCGACGCGATGCGGGTGCGACACCCGATGTGGTCAAAATCACCCTGGGTGGGGTTCGAGTCAAAGCGGGTGCAGGTGTGGCACCCAGTGGTCAAAATGACCTTGGGTGTGGTCAACTGCACTCAAGGTCATATCTGTCCAAAATGGACTCGATCAACTCTGACTGAGTCCATTTTTGACCCAAAAAAAACTATGAAAAAGGGGTTACCTCGAGCTCCTCCCCCCCCCCCACCCCCACATTAAAAAAATAGGGGAGAACCTCAAGCCCCTCTAGGCGGTATCTAGAGCCCCACCCCCATTAAAAACAATAGGGGGTACCTCGAGCCCCCCCCCCCCTCCCCCTCATTAAAAAAATAGGGGGGTGGAGGTACCTCAAGCCCCCCGGCCCCTATTAAAAAACAATAGAGGGGGTACCTCGAGCCCCCTCCCCCCATTAAAAACAATAAGGGGCACCTCAAGCGCCCCCCCCCCCATTAAAAAAAATAAAGGGGGGTACCTCGAGGCCCCAAGTTTATATATATATATATATATATATATATATATATATATATATATTGTTAAAATTTGTAATCTCATATGTAAATATCCCATAATATGTAATCTTCTTTTTTCAGTTTAGTTACACTAGCATAGGTAAGTTAGATTTTTTATTTTTAGTTTATTTTTCAGTTTTGGACATAGCATAGACCTTTTGCTTTTTTACTAAGTCAAAAAGCAAAAGCTATTATTTTTTCAGTTTTGGACATAGCATAGCCCTTTTGCTTTTTGACTAAGTCAAAAAGCAAAAGCTATAGAGAGTTGTTGGACACTCCAATCCAACGGCTCTATGTAGAGACATTGGAGTGTCCAACAATTCTCCCTTGCCATCTCATTTCATGTATAAATATGGGGTGTTACCCCATTGTATTCTAATACTTTTTGTGTGGGTTTTGTCCCACTTGAATGAAATATATGCTTCACTTTTTCAATTGGAATCTCTCTTTTGAGTATTTTGTGTGTGAACCCTAGTGGTTCTTAAGTGTTTACTTTGTGTATGAACCTTTATGATTCTTGAGAGAGCTTATTCGTGAAGAAGCATTTGAAGTTTGTTTGAGGATTTCATTTTCTTACATGGTATCAGAACGAGGTTCAAGCAATCAAGATAAGTCTTTTCGTGCATTGGAAAACGTGCCACACGAGGTTCTTACAAGTGGTGATCGTGTGGAGGCGTAATAAGCTTGAAGGATATTCATACTCACCATTTGTGGTAGAGTATTCTTCTATTTATCTTTTCTCCTTTTTCTCTTATCTATTTTCCCAAATATTGTAAAATGGATGACAATGATAATGTCACCATTAAGCCCATCAAACTAAATGATTTCAACTATGTCACATGGGCTTGGGACTATCTTAAGAGAATGTATGCTCTTAAGGATATTGCACATGTGTGCAATCTTCAAACCAAAGTATTAGGGAATATTACAATGACTTGTCGGAATTGTGGGAAGAATTAGCTCTTCTTGAACCAAAGTGGCATTGTCCACAAGATATTGAACTCTGCCAAAATCAAATCAATGCAGAGCACTTTTTTCATTTCATTAGTGGATTAAGATCGGAATTTGAATCCACTAAGTCTATTCTCGTTCATCGTGGAAAGGTGCCTTCAATAGAAGACACAATAGACGAGTTAAGTATAGAAGAAAATAGACTCAAAAGTAGGATCTCCAAGAATGATGACGACTCAGTTCTAGCCGTCTCGAAACCCGAAAACTATGTGAGGACTTACAAACCTCCTAACTATGGAAGAGAAAATGATGAAAAACAAGGAAATGATTTTGAAAGAAGAAAAATCATTTGCTACTATTGTCGTGAACCGAGACATGTAAAAACCCATTGCCCAAAATTAAGAAAGCCCTATAAGAAAAAGGTCGTCGTCGTCGGACTACCACAAGAATCAAGTGAATCTTCCATTAGAAGCATGTCTCTGGCACAATTGGTGGAAGCTCTTGGACCTCTACTCAAGGGAGCATCTTCATCTATGGGAGTTGCAGTCTCTTCAGTCAGCACTTCCAATTCAGGTAAAACTCTATGGCTTCTTGACTCAGGTGCTTCTTTTCATACGACTCCAAATATCGAAATGTTATCTGAATGTTATAATTCAAATTGGTCCAATGTTTTTACTGCTGATAGAACATCACTAAAAATTAAAGCAATAGGGAATTTTGAAAAAACTTCTCAAAACTTAAAAGGGTTTCATATTCCTCAAATTAGATATATTTCAAAATTGAACCTCAATCTCTTATTCGTTTCTCAATTATCTGACCATTGATATAACGTTTCCTTCTTTTCTCGTGGTTGTCAAGTGCAGGATTACCAGTCAAGGAAGCTGATTGGGGAAGGCCATATAGAAGGAGGCCTATACTACATGAATTTTTTGAAAATTCCCAAGAATACGTTTTGTTGTAATATTCAGAAAATAGACTTGGATTTATTTATGGCACAAAAGACTTGGTCATCCTAACATATCCAAAATTCAATTTTTCCAAATATGGAAAACTTTTGTAATTTTGAGACATTTAAATGTGAAAAATGTATTCTTAGAAAAATAAAGAGATTACCCTTTCAAGAAAGAAATTTTATCTCTTCTCGACCTCTTGAGTTAGTACATTCGGATGTATGGGGTCATACACCTATCATATTAGGAGGGTTTTCATACTGTCATTTTTTTAGATGATTTTACAAGACATTCCTGGATTTATTTTCTCAAACATAAATCTGAAGTATTTTTACATTTTCAAATATTTCATAAATTGGTTAAGAACCAATTTAAGAATGATATCTCTATATTTCGCATTGATTCAGGGAAAGAGTATTTATCAAAAGAATTTAACGATTATTTAAATCTACATGGAATTTTACATCAAAAGTCGTGCCCATATACTCCAAAGCAAAATGGTTTAGCAGAACGAAAACATAAACACATTATAGAAACAACAAAAACTCTGCTCATTACTCATCAAGTTCCTAAAAATTTTTGGGTCGAAGCTACGCTAACCGCAGTATATCTCATTAATAGAATGCCATCATCTTTATTAAAAAATGTATCACCTGTTGAAAAACTTTTTAAACAAACTCCAGATTATTCGCGATTAAGAATATTTTTGGCTGTAAATGTTTTGTTTTCTCCAACAAAAATGACAAGCTTTCCCCTCGGGTCATTCCTTGTGCATTCCTTGGTTATGCAAGCAATCAGAAATGCTATAAATGCCTTGATCTCAGAACTAGGAAGTTATATGTGTCACGAAATGTATCTTTCTTAGAATACGAAAGTTTCTTTGAAACTAAAAACCCTAGAAAGGTTGATGCTCGTTGTTGGACTTAGTTCCAGAAATTAATGAAGAAGAAGTTGATCAAGAAGATCAAAATAGTATAATCAATGTTGAAACATCTCATCCAGATTGTATTCAATACTTCAGACGAGGAAATCTAGAGCAACCTTGTGCTCTAGAAAAATATATTAAAGCACAGTATCAAATAGAAACCAGAAAATGATCTAGGGTATCAAGAGCAGGGATGGCAGTGGACCGGGGGAAAGCGGGGCCCCGCCTCGCCCCGTTTGGACCGGGGATGAAGTGTATGAAACGTGGATGGAGGTGGGGACGAAGGTTAAAATCCATCCCCGTTGGGGGATGGAGGGGGGGATGGACTTACACTTTTCCCCGCCCTGCCCTGTCCCCGCCACGATCCCCGCCTAGCCCCGCCCCGCCCCATCCCCAGTCCTTCTAAAGGATGGCAATAGACTAGGGGGAAACAGGGCCCCGCCCTGCCTCATCCCCGTTTGAACTGGGGATGGAGGACATGAAACGAGGATGAAGGCGGGGGTGGAGGTTAAAATCCACCCTTGCACGGGGATGGAGGCGAGGATGGAGGTTCTAATCTTGAGACGGGGCGGGGGTGGATACCCTGTCCCCGCCCCGGTCCATTGCCATCCCTAATCAAAAGTGCCCGGAAAATTTGTATCCAATGAATCTTTTTCACCAAAACATCAAGCATATATTGCCCTATTGCACTCCTATATAGAACATTCAAACTATAATACAGCAAAAGAACATTCAGAATGGGTCGAAGCTATGACGGTCTAATTAAATGACTTGAAAAAGGCAAACACGTAGATTATTCAAGATATTCCACATGAGAAAAAGCCTATAGGATGTCGATGGGTATAAGTTAAAACTAAGAGTGATGGCACTCTTGAACGTTTTAAAGCTTGACTAGTCACCAAAGGCTATTCACAAGAATATGGAATAGACTACGAAAAAACCTTTGCACCAGTCGCTAGAATGACCACCGTAAGAACTCTAATAGCCCTTGCCTTCATAAAGAAATGGCATATTTTTCCAATGGATGTCAAGAATGCATTTCTCAATGGAAGTCTAGCCGAAGAGGTTTATATGGAACCATCTCCTGGCATTAAAGTTCCTAAAGAAAAAGTTCTTCGATTACATAAAGCATTATATGGTCTTAAGCAAGCCCCAAAGGCCTGGTATGATAAATTCAATAAGGTTATGCTTGATTTTGGCTTTCAATTTTGTCTTACTGACACAGCTTTGTTTATTAAGAAATCTAATATAGGGATCATCATTCTCTTCTCTATGTGGATGACATGATCATCATAGGAAGTGATAAACAGGGAGTTGATAATATCAAAAAAAAACTCAAAAAACAACTTTGAAATGAAAGATTTAGGTTGTTTTAAAAACATTCTTGGTATTGAAGTCGTTTATTCTCCTAGAGGTTATTTACTAACTTAATCTAAATTTGCTCTTGATATTATTGACAAGTCAGGAATCACAGATGACAAACATGTTGATACTCCTGAAGTTGTGAACATCAAAATAAAAATTGACGATGGAAAACATCTTGAGAACCCAACACCTTACGGACAACTTGTTGGGGCGTTGTCTTACCTCTCCATCACAAGACCTGACATTGCACATGTTGTTCACACAGCAAGTCAATTCCAGCATGCTCTCACTTCTATTTATATGGGAGTTGTGTTACGATTATTAGATATATTAAAACTTTTATTTTTAGATGACTATTTTTATCTGCTTCTTCCACACTAGAATTAACTGCTTATACTGATGCAGATTGGGGAGGAGATCCAAATGATCGACACTCAATTATTGAACAGTGTGTGTTTCTTGGAGAGTCATTGATCTCATAAAGGTGTAAGAAGCAACAGAAGGTCTCTCTTTCGTCCACTGAAGCCGAGTACAGAGTCATGGTTACCACCACCACGGAAGTGGTCTGGTTGAGACGACTACTTCATGATATGGATGTTACAAGTACAAGTGCATCACGGGTATGTTGTGACAACAAAAGTTTCATTTACATTGCCAACAATCAGACATTTCACGAACGAACCAAGCATATCGAAATGGACTGCCACTATGTATGTGAGGAATTCCTACAAGACACCACTGATCTTCTGTATGTCTCCTCAAAATTTCAACTAGCAGGTTTCTTTACCAAACCATTCGCTACTCCTCGATTTCACTTTCTCTTGGACAAACTTTCAGTTGTCCAACCGTAAGTTTAAGGGGGAGTGTTAAAATTTGTAATCTCATAGATAATCTCATATGTAAATATCCCATAATATGTAATCTTTTTTTTTCAGTTTAGTTACAATAGCATAGGTTAGTTAGATTTTTTGCGTTTAGTTTATTTTTCATTTTTGGACATAGCATAGACCTTTTGCTTTTTTATTAAGTCAAAAAGCAAAAGCTATTATTTTTTTCAGTTTTGGACATAGCATAGCCCTTTTGCTTTTTGACTAAGTCAAAAAGCAAAAGCTACAAAGAGTCGTTGGACACTCCAATCCAACGGCTCTATTTAGAGACGTTGGAGTGTCCAACAACTCTCCCTTGCCATCTCATTTCATGTATAAATATGGGGTGTTACCCCATTGTATTCTAATACTTTTTGTGTGGGTTTTGTCTCACTTGAATGAAATATATTCTTCACTTTTTCATTTGGAATCTCTATTTTGAGTATTTTGTGTGTGAACCCTAGTGGTTCTTAAGTGTTTACTTTGTGTATGAACCTTTATGGTTCTAGAGAGAGCTTATTCGTGAAGAAGCATTTGAAGTTTGTTTGAGGATTTCATTTTCTTACATATATACCCTCCCGCACCCACATTTTTTTTAAGTGCTGCATTGCCGCACCACCCACATGCACCTATGTGACATAGTTTGTTGTTTGTTTCATTCATGGTCGGAAAGGAAAAGAAAAGGATCATCAGCTCAATACTTTCCCATGAAAGTTGCATGAAACAAACGAGCCCTAAGACAAGCATCCATCTTATCCACAGAGAAAATGCATATAAGATTGTGAAATCTGCCACCTCCAAATAGCAATTTTCCATATATAAGTAATGAGATCATAGTTCCAGTTAATCCAAGTGCATCTTAACTCTGATCAATGAAAATGTTCCCTCTGGATCTTGATCAGTTTGAGACTTTAGTAGAGAAATCTTCAGCCATTTATTGTAGGGAACATCACTTTCAAAAGCACATTGAATTCTCACAAAACTAGTTACCTATTTGTAAAGCTGGACTTCCAAGTACATTTACAAACTAGTAAAAATATGTATCCAGTTCTGGACAGGAACATGTACATCTGGTACGAAGCCTGATAATTCAATTGTTTGATGTTGTATTGCTACTTCAGGTTCATATTTTGTCCATTGGAATATGGATGTTGGTTTTGTTATGAGCCCACTCTGGCTAAATAAGAAAACCTTGTTTAGAACAATGTTGTAAGTATCGTACTGCATCGTACGATACGGTACAATATGTATTGTAACTATGGCCTAACTCGATACGATACACACTTGTATCCGTATCGTGATACGGGTGTATACAGTATCTGTATCTGTTATATCATACGATACAACCTTGTATCGTACCGTATCATACAATACAGGGTGTATCATCGATACGTGTCTAGCGCACTTTAAAAGGGCCAAAACTCGACATTTTTAATTTTGGGTTTTAAAGACCTCCCTAGGGCCGATTCTCTCATTTGTGTAGAGGCCTTTAGAGGAGAACTCATGCACCCTAAGAGGCATGAGAGCGATTTGGGTGCCGATTCATGCACAAGGGAGAGGGTTTTTGCAGATTTCTCATGTAAGAGTGCATTTTCATCTTTTTTTCCACTCAAGGGAGTGGAATAAGGTAACAAATATGTATTTCTTGCTTCCCGTTGATTTTTTTTTGGAAGATGGCATCAGATGATCCGGCATGGCAACGGGGCACTCAAGTAGTGAGTGGAAACCGATTGCAAATCGGTCCAACTATTGTCATCATATTGTTTTGGGTGGTATCACTTGATTGAAGCATCATTTAGCTAGGACACATCCCAATGTTGCCCCTTACATATAGGGATGCACACGAGCCGAGCTTGGCATGTTCAAGCTCAGCTCGTCCAGGTAATTTGGTGTACAGGCTCGGCTCATGCAGAGTAGAGCCAAGCTCGGCCCGAGCTCAGTAGGCAACGAGAGTTTCGTAGAGTTTGGTGGTGTCGTGTGCGAGTGTGACGGGGAGGAACCTTCTACCAGATACTGCGAAGCTAGTGGAGTAGAGGTAAGAATGCAAAAAGAACATTTCGTTGAGGGCGTTCCTTGAAGAGGGTCTCCTCACTCTGGGCTACGACGCCTTAGTTTGTAGATCGAAATACGCACAACGCTTCCCCGTTGGCACGCTCCGCCACCGCCGAGCGAGAAAGGGGAAGAGATAGAGCAAGAAAGGGAGAAGAGAGAAAGCAAGAAAGGGGGAAAGGGAAAGAGACTCAAGATAGAGGACACTGACTTAGTTCGTCGATGGTTGTCGGCCGACTGGGTCTTTGAAGGGAGGGATTCCGGCGAAGAAATCCCCCTCAGAATCAGAGAGAGAACTCAGAGAGACGGGAGAGAGAGAGACAGAGAAAGGGAAGCTCATAGAGACGGAAGAGATGGGAGAGAGAGAGAGAAAGGAAAGGGGTTGAGGCGGGGGGTCGAGGCGGGGCGGGGCAGTTGCTCGAGGCTGGGCAGGGGGCTCAAAGCGAGGGGCAATATTTTTTTAATTAATTAATTAATATATATATATTATATTTTATATTATATTAAATATAATACGAGCCGAGCCTTATTGAGCTTGGTAGGCCGATCAAGCTCGACTCGTTTGCTCGGCCGAGCCTCAAAGCTCAGATCAAGCTCGGCTCATTTATGGGATGAGTCGAGCCCGAGCTAGCTCAGCTTATTGTGCATCCCTACCTGCATGTCAAAGACTAACAACATTGTGATTTGCTATTTTTTATTTTTCTTGATTTTTGGAATTTAAAAAAAAATTATTAAAATTTTACTATTTTTTACGATATGCTACGATAAGTATCTAACTTTGGGCTCGACCGATACGAGTAACGATATGCTACTTACAACCTTGGTTTAGAAGCTTAGTTTTCTTGAGATAGGCATAATAAAAGGGAAAGTCTTCATAAAAATCATGAGGGATGCCCCAAGAGTTAGCTCATTGTGGAGAGAGAAATTAGAAAGATTGGCCTATCATGAGCTCACTGACTAGACTAACTTTTTGCTAGTCTCCATAACCATCCCCTTCCTCGTCCATGAGCCATTTCTCTATGAATATGGGTCATGAATACAATGAAAATCTTTTATCTAATTATTTCATTTGATTCTCTTTCTTTCTCTAATTATTGCATTTGATTCTCTTTCTTAGTTCTTACACAGGTAAGAAACCTCTAAGACATTAAAATGAAATGGTAATCTCCTAATCAGCACTAAACTATGTCACCTGGGTACGGGTATGGGTATGGGTACAGGTACGGGTACGGAGGGTACAACACGGCAATTCAAAAAAATGTGGGTATGGGGACACGGCTAAATATATACTAAAAATATATATTATATATCTAAAATATATCTTATATATCTAAAATATATCTTATATATCTAAAATATATACTGAAAATATATATTATATATCTAAAATATATATTATATATTGAAAATATATAATATAATATAATATAGGACACGGCATTTGCTGTCTAGGTACCAGTACCCGCGCAGCACCCTAAGTGCCGTATCACAGTTACATAGGCACTAAATAGCTTGATTACCAAAAACCGGCAATTTGAAATTTGAGACCTTAAGAATAATGGAATCTTGTGATTCTGACCTCTTCTAAACGAGCCACTGGGTGATTTAGCATCTCTGCAAATGAATCTTGAATAGTTTGTCTTGCCATGGACAATGATGACTATTTAAAGTTGAGCTTTTAATTTGTGACAGTTTATGAAGTTTCAGCCACTTGTTCTGAAACAAGTTGTATGGGGCAGAATGCCATCTTCTGATCATGTTCGGATGCATTCATGGCAGATGAAGATTTTAGTTTGTGGTTGGGATCTGGATCTGGATCTTGAAAAAAGTTGAACAAGATCCCTCATCGGTTGGTTTCTTTGACACGCAAATCTAGTGTCTATAAACATGTATGTAACAAATTCACTATTCATTGCCATAATAAAGTTTAAAATTCAAGATCCATTTGGATTCAAAAATTGGTAATTGGGAAGAGGACATCTTCCTTCTTCCTACACTTTTTCCATGCCGTGAATTGTGACATCTCTAGAATATTGCCACCTTTTGGTATTTTTTATTGAATCCAAAGTGCCCCCACACGTGAAGGAGATAGAAGAGAGAAAACAGGAGGCTTTGGGCTAAAACAATGGCAAATTCCCAATGTGGGATGTGCCATATTGTCTCCCTTTATAGTATTACGATGCTGCAGAAATTACAACATTGCCCTCAATAAGTAGAGTGCTAAAAAGTTCAAAACTACCCTCAACGTTATACAGCTTTAAGATGGAGAGAAATACATACATAAAACACCAATAAAAGACTCCAAAAGACATAAATCATTAAAAGACCATTCCAAAAAATATACATTTGCTTGTTCCGTTTGAATTTTTCACAATCAACAAGCAAACCACAATTGGGAAGAGTGTTCTGCTCAAAATTAGTTAATAATTTGCATTTTGTAAAACTAAATAGAAATGACTGCATGCTCAATATAACAGTTTTCAAGCATTTGACTGGTATAAAGACTACCTAAACAAGACGAAGAAAATAGATGCCCACATATCCTCGAAAGCACATCCATACTATCTGTTGCAGTGGGAATCTAGAACAGCAACCATCATTATAATAGGAGGAAAAATGATTGTCATTTGTCAGAAAGCTAACTTGCACAAAAACTGGCCAAGATAATGAAAGCAAGAATGGTCGAATTAGTTCCTCATACATACCGTCAGTGAATGGCTAAGATTATCACAATCACCACATCCCATGAACTTTACAGGCTCACCCGCACCCTTTTTCCGCTTCTTTACCTTAGCAATAAAATGTTGAGAAGTTCAGACGACTATACATGGCAAAACACAATTTTTTTCCTAAAAAGAAGAAACAATGGACAAAAAGAGCAGTTATCAATCTGATGAAAAAAAAACAGTTCTTGCACCCAATTTTGTAACAAGGTTGTGTGCCACAAGGATTAGACTGGAAGAGTTTGACACCTTTAGAGTAATAGTGCGCCCTCGCATTCCACACCCCTGTAAACGCAACGAAACCTCTTTGCAAAGGTTTACAAGGAAATGTTGACTCTGGAGCAGGGAAAAAAAAATATGATTGTGGTAAGTCATCCGAAAGAAAGATACTGCTAAATAGAAAATTCATAAGTGTAGCTCTTAAACATCTCAAAAATCTACCCACATCACGAGAGTTATTGAACCTCACACCCCAGTTCACTTCAGCACTAATGGATTTGATCTCCTGCAAAGTTGTATTTCATGAGGCCAAGAAACACATGAAAAAACTTACATGCAGGTATGCAGACCCGAAATGAAACAAGGAAATATCTACTAATATTAGAAGCTTTTGCCACTTGAAGAAAATATTGCAATGGCCTTTGATTACAGAATTAAACATCAAGCAAAATTATGGGAATGAAATGTCCATTCAGGACCCAGCAGCGCCTGATAGATCGATATCTAATGCAAGCTTAACTTCAAAAGGGATTCTAGAGGAATTTCTATGGTTATAATACAAATTCTACAAGTTTATAAGACAATGAAAGCATGGACTTACTGTTGAGAATCAACCAACTTACATCCATACGCACCTGCTTGTATTGAACAGTTTCCATTTGTTTGTATTAGCAGGGATATTATCATCTTTCAAGTTAGAACAAGTTATGTACTTAAGAGGTGCAAATTTGTCACCATAAAACACACACATACTACACTTAAGAATAGAAGTCGTCCAGCTGTAAATTCATTAAGCTAGCATGCTTTTGAAGTAACTGTTCTCTTCTTCCTCTTAATTTCTCAATTATGTTGGCTTGGTAGTGATGGACCCCATACATCTGAATGGAAAAGGTCAACTATTTCTCGAGACTGAATAGAAAGGAAACTCTTTGACAGACATCACATTCTAACAAAAACTCATTCTTCACTGTAACCACACCAGGCAATACACTGTAATTTTGACAGAGGTAAACGTCCTAGCCTATTGACAAAGCAAAATTTGAAAGTCCTTCCTGATTGCAAGATCGCAACCAAGTCTCCCAAATCGACGTATTTGGGAGAAGTATTTTTACTACTTCGGTTTGTGTATCTGATACGACTCGGATAACCACGATTAGGGGCACGATCATGTGTTTGGGTGTAGTTTTGTTGATAAACTCTTACCTCATTTATCGAAGCGAGTATCGCGAGATATGCGCAGCATACAGATACTGCGATAGACAGATGAGAGATCCGTGGCGATCTCGTTTCATGCGAGTTGCACAATGTTGTACCCACGGTTTGAAGGATAAATCATGTCAAAATAAGATATTTGGTTACAGCGTATTCTTTTTATGTTCTTTTTCAAAAGATGCGGGTTTGCATGTGGGTACTAAAATTCTTAAAAAATGATTTTTTTTCATGAGTCAAGCTTTCCAAATAAACAGTTTTGCAAAGCAATGTCTTAGAGTCTTTTGATTTCGAAATACCAGTCAAGTCTTCCTAATCGACGTATTTGGGAATAGTGTTTTTGCTACTTCTGTTGCATTCCGATACAACTCGAATAACCCCGTTTAGGGGCGTGAGCATGGGTTTGGGCGAGGTTTCTGCTGAGAAACCTTGCACCATTATTGGTATCATAAGGCATGTGCGTCATGATGATGATGTGTTATCTTTGGATGAAAGATCCGTGGAGATCTCGTATCCTGCAATGTTGATCAAGTAGTTAAAAGTTAAGATCTTGTTGCATCACTTCTTTTGCGAGTTATTGTCGTTGAATTTCTTTTGGAGAAATTTTTACCCCTCTCTTCGTGGTCGTACTTTTAGACCTATACGATATGTTTGGACTACGATGAATAGGATGAGAGGTCTGTGGTAACCTCAAAATGTGCTTTGACATATTATTGTAATCACATGATGTTGATGATCGCCTACACAGGCAAGAGGCTCGTGTCGGTCTAAAGGACCAGAGCATGTCAAATATAAACTTGGATGATTACACCATATATTTTTGCAAACAATTACTGTGGAGATTTCCTTTGAGAAATCCATACCCCTCTCATCATGGTTGTACTTTTAGACATGTATGTTGCGTACTACAATGAGTAGGATGAGAGGTCTATGATTACCTCAAACGTGCAATGGCACGTGATTGAAATCACATAATGGTGATGTTTTCACCCTCATAAGTTGACCCCTCTCATCGTGGTTGTACCCGATGAGTAGGATGAGAGGTGTGTGGCTACCTCAAACGTGCAATGGCATGTTGAAATCACCTAATGGTGATGCTTTCGCCTTCACAGTCAAGATGTTCGAATGGGTCCAAAAACCAGAGTATATAGAATGGGTCTTCAGTTAAGTAACACCTGATGTACACATTCGATTCATCAAAAGAGGGGATGAATTGGTACAAAACTTCGATGAACAGGTTGTTAACAACCACCCCTCAAGCAAATGACTCGGTGTCCCTGATCATCGAAGTTAGGGGACAAGACTACCAGAAATTATCCTAGGTGGTAGATTTCATGGACTTCTACGAATGCCTTTGGGGATTTTCTCTCTTGGTCATTGGTCGTCCCTTTAGGAGCGGACTCAACTAGCTACCCAGGTATCTAAAATATGTGGCATAATAAACCCCCGGATTAGTCACAGTTGTTTCTACGTATTGTACCTTATGCGCACCCGCAAGGCTAGCTAATATTGAAACAAAAGTTATTTTGCTCACATTACTGTTGAATCTAGATTAGTCCATATTACTTGTCGAATCTAAATTTGTTCATGTTAACTTGTTGAATTGTGTATCGCAAATGCATTTGATGCATATGTTAGCTTTATTCACAATACTTGTGATTGAGCCTCTAGTGTTAATAAACTGTTTATCTACGTTATTTAATGGCTTGCGTCTTATGACTAATGTAACTGCTTGTTGTGCAATTGCTCACAGCTCATAATCTACGAACTGGTCACATCTTATGACTAATATAATTGTTTGTTGTGCAATTGCTTACAGCTCATAATCTACGAACTGTTCACATCTTATGATTAATGTAATTGCTTGTTGTACAATTGCTTACAGTTTGTAATTTACATACTGCCTATACCTTGTGATTGATAGAATTGCTCGTTGTGCAATTACTTAAAGCTCGTAATCTACGAACTGTTCACATCTTATGACTAATATAATTGTTTGTCTTATAAGCTACTTACATCTTGTGATTAATATAATTGTTGTTGTGAAATTGCTTATATCTTATGATGGATGAACTGATTACCTTGTATTGGTTGATAGCTTATTTGCTCGCATAATCAATTACTCATGCTAGAGATAGCTTATTTGCTTGAAGTAAATCATCTAATCATGCTAGTTACAGCATATTGCTTGTTAAGATTGCTTATTTCAGTTTCATATTATCTCACTTGTGCACCTACCAGTTTTTCGTAAAACTAACTCATTTTATGGGCACAGGTGATGATTGGGTTTGTGCAGACTACGATGGCATGATGGCGTGATGAAATCAAGATGAGACTCTTTCCTTGATGTTTCGCTCCTGAAGACAGTTCAGTAAATTTGCATAAAGGCTTTCTTGAAAACTCTTCCTTTGTATAAGTCTTAAATTATTAAAAATTGCATTTTATAATCTATTTGGTTTCTTAAATATACAGAGTTTCAAATCTGCTTGCGAAAGAAAGTTTGCGCTGTAATGCACCCAAGGTCCATTGACTTGCTATTTCAAAATACCATTTTTCGCTGAACTATTTTTAAAACTCTGAAAAATAACTAATTTCGAAGCTTTCGAATTTTTCGTAAAAAGTATAAGTCCTAGATTTTTGGGGCGTTACAGTATATATAGGGGGTGATTCCCCCTCTCCAGATATTCTTTGTCAAGGGAATTTCCCCAATACAAGATCCTTTTTTATGTGAGTTTCAGCCCATAAGTGGCTTATCCTTGTGTGACTTTATATTGACCTATAAGAAATCACATTCTCAAAGTGTTCTCTTGCCCATAAGTGGCTCTCTAAAGGATATACATTGGTTTGTAACATGGTATCAGAGCCTATAGACTCCTTAGTGATATTCATCATGTTCTCAAGCATATTTTGAGGTGGTGTGAAGATCGGGCCTTGCCTCGTGAAATGTGCCTACCAACCTTCTTGAAGATTGGTAATTTTATGAATGCATAGACATTGGTGCTTCAAAAAGAGTTGAATGTTTTCTCAAGTAGTTATTCATCTTCCTCTTTCTCTTTCTTTCCTTTTGTTTTGTACTCTTTGGTTCTATGGCCAAAAAAGAAGTGGTGACGAGAGTTCAAAACAAATTGATGGAAAGAACTACAACTTATGGGCTACCGCCATTAAAAGAATCTTTGTTGGTAAAGGATTGTGGGAGTATGTTGATGGTTCCGCAATAGAACAACAACTCACTCTCACAAAATCTATTAAGGAAAAGGATGGAACCATTAAAGAAGTTCTCAAAGAAAAGAAAAAGAAAAAGCGCTTGTAGGTTATAAGAAAGCTTTGAAGGAATGAGAAATTCCCATACCAAGGTACTTTCCTTATTTATGGGAACTGGGAAGTGTGAACGAAGATACATGTGAAACTATTTTGGAGTTTGAAAGAGCCAATGAAGCATGGCACTTCATCAAACAAACATATACTCAATATGATATTGTATTTAGATGGGAGCTTCAAGACAAAATACACAATTGTAAACAAGGAGACAAGAGTATTATAGAGTACTTTGGCTCTTTAAAAAAGTTATGGGATCAAATGGCTAAGTTAGAGCCCATTTGAGAAACTCCCAATGATGCCCTATTTAAAAAGAAGCAAATAAACAATAAGCAATTTTTTTTTATTTATGAGAGGGTTGTGACCCGAGTTTGAGCAAATGATAAGCAAGAACATTCATAGAAGACAAGATGGGCTTTCTCTTATTCAAGAGGTTTTAGCTCAAGTTTGCATGGAAGAAACTAGATTAAGGTCTCAAAATGAAATAAGAGAAGCTAAGGACAATGTGTTGGCCGTTTCAAAACCACAAGCCAACACTCACACATACAAACCTCCACATTTTTACAAGAACAACAACTATGAAAAGAATCGTGTGTATGAGGGTAAAGGAGATGGAAAGAAAATATTAGGTATTTTTTGTCATAATTATGGAGAATCGGGTCATATCAAACCTTTTTGTTCGGACTTTAAGAACAAAGAGGAAAAAAATGTTGCCACAGTTGGTACTTCACAAGTTGACCACGACTCTTCAAACAAGATGAACTCCCATGTTTTTTTCTCAACTCGTGGAAGCATTGCAACCTCTTCTCAAAGAACAATACGGACCGGTGTTGTCGTCTCCTCCTCTTCTCTTCCAAGTATGACTTCTTGGCTTTTATACTCGGTGCATCATTTCATATGATATATGCTAAGTCTATACTTTCTAATTATAGAAGTTCTACTAGTAAGAGAAATGTTTGCACTGTCGACGGAACCTCTCTTGATATTAATGGAATTGAAAATTTTGAAAACTGCCCTAGTTTTAGCATTCATCAAATAAGATTTGTTTCAAAACTAAATTTAAACGTATCTTTTGTTTCTCAAATCACCCATCATGGATGTAGAGTCTCCTTCCCTTCTAACCAATGCTTAATATAGGATCTCTAGTCTAGGAGGCAGATTGAAGAAGGGCATAGAAGAGACTTGTATTATATAAATCACTTGAAATTTCTTGTCAAGACCTTTTGCCTTAATGTTCAAAAATTGGATAAAATTTAGTGGCATCAATAGGCTCATAATACGAATGTATCATCATGATGCAAGTTCTATAATTGGGTGAAAAAGATTCATAAGATACAAATTTTTGTGGCGGCCTACTATTACGAGAAGACCTTCTAGGTTGGTTGTCATCAATAGATTCTTCTATGTTTTGAGAATATCTTTCAAGAGTCGATTGATGTTCATTTCCAAACCGCCGGGTATATACATTTAAATCATTAGGGTTTTCATTTTGAAAAAACTCATCATGTTGAGGTATGTCATTATGATGTAAGATCCCATCACAAGTATTATCACAAATATTTGTATCTAAGGACTCAATTCGATGAGCTAAATCAAATAGGAAGGAATAATCAATGTCTTCTTTAGATGTGTGAATATCAAAACCATTTTGATCCTCAAGAAAATTTACATTATTTGATACATAGAGTTTATTGTTTTGAAGATCATAGCATCTATAACCTTTTTATTTTCACCATAGTCAATGAATACACATTCAAGGGCCTTCGGTGATAATTTGTCTTGTCCTTGAATAAGCACAAAGCATTTACATCCAAAGATCCTTAGTCTATTAAAATCGAGAGTAATTTTGAACAATTTTTCAAAAGGTGATACATTCTTTAATGAAGAGGAGGGCATACGATTGATAAGATATGTTGTGGTAAGAAGAGCTTCGGCCCAAAAAAATTTAGGAACATTTTTAGAGACAAGAAGGGTTCTTGTGGTTTCAATTAAGTGTCTATGTTTTCTTTCCGCAAGACCATTTTGTTTCGAAGTTTTAGGATAAGAACATAGATGTAAAATTTCATTTGATTTAAAATAATTTTGAAAATCTCTAGACATGTACTCCCCTCCATTATCGGATCTAAATATAGCTATATTGTGTTGAAATTGATTTTGAACAAGAACATGGAATTCTTTAAAAATATTGAAGACATCGGATTTGTTTTTAATAATGTATACCCATGTATATCTAGAAAAGTCATCAATGAAGGTAACATAGTAGGAATATCCTCCTTTAGACTTAACGGGTGTCGACCCCTATACATCGGAATGCACAAGTTCAAAAGATTTTTTTGGCACATAATTACTATACGAATACGGAAGCGAATGAATCTTTACAAGAATACAATCATTGCATGTAAATGTATTTGTATTGCAAAGTTTTTCCGAAAAAGAAAAAAGATACAACTTGGAAATACTAGGATTCCAAGTCTCTTATGCCAAGTCTCAATATCTTTAGATTGAACATGATTACAAAATGATTTAGATGGCAAAGACAAAAAATCCATATAGTAAAGATCCCCTCTTCTATGGCCTTTCCCAATCCGCTTCCCGGACCGGAGATTCTGCACATAGCAATGAGTTGGTGAAAAAGAGACATTACATTCAAAATCGATAATTTGAGAAACGGAAAAAAGATTTAAATTAAGTTTTGGAATAATTCGGATTTTAGGAACAAAAAATTCTTTGTTTTGGTCAAAAGTTTTCTCAAGGTTTTCAATGCCTTCAACATCCAAGGATGTTCCATCGGCGGTGAAAACAAATGATTTAAATTTGTTTAGACTTGTTTTGATAAAAATGATGCATTTGGGGTCATACGAAAGGAGGCACCCGAGTCAAGGATCCAAGAAGTCATACCCGGAAAAGGGAAAATGGCGGCACCGAAAGTAGAAGGCAAAGAAGATGATGTAGAGGAGTTCATCTTTGTGAATTGTTGAAGAGTTTCGGTAAGATGCGCAATGGACTCTTTTATGTCTTCATCCTTCTTTGGATCTTCATTTGTATTTGGAGGAATTTCACCAACGGAAGCAACCTTCCTTTTGAATTTAGGGCAATCCGGGAGAATATGACCTAGTTCATTACAATTATGACATATAATCTTTCTTCCCCCACCACCATTATTCTTCAAAAAATGGGGTGGTTTATATGACCTAACATTATTGTCGGGTCTAGATACGGCATGAACTTCATCAACATCTCTTTTCAAGGCCAAATGTGTTTCTTCTTGACATAAGTCGGCCAAAATATCACTTAGAAGAGTAGAAGCCCAATGAAGTAGGGATCCTCTAAGTTGCTCAAATTCGGGACGAAGCCCATGAATGAATTGAAAGAATCTTTCTTTCTCCATTTGCTCTTGCCTCATGGCAATAGCACTACCTTCCCATTGGGGTTCAAAGAGAACAAGTTCATCCCACAAAGAAGATAGGGCACTATAATAATCCCTAATACTCATATCACCTTGCTTGGTTTCTCTCACCTTTTCTTGTAAAAAGAAATGTCTAGCAAGATCTATTTGCGTGTACATTCCTTTCATAAAGAACCAAGCTTCATTGGCCTTCTTAAATTTTGCAAGATTTGCACAAATCTTTAAATCCACATTAATCATGAACCATGCTAGAATTTTAGCATGTTCACTTTCCCAATCCTCCATTTTTTAAGAGAAGTCAAGAATAGCCTTCTTTTTTTCTTCTTCATTCAAAGTTTTTTTCTCATCGCCTTCAAACTTAGTTAATTTCAATTGAGGTTCTGGAATGGTCCCAAAGTTTTTTACCTTTGAGGTTATTTTCCATAGCAGTTGCCCACATTCGGTAATTGGTCCCATTCAATTTGAATGAGAGGTCGATTTTTGCATCCTTGTTGGCCATATTAAAAAAAAGGTTTAAAGGCAAGAGAGAGGATAGATATTACTTGTCAAGTGAGATCCCGATGAAGCTTCCTTAGCCTTGCTCTGATACTATGTAATGGAGTGCCAAATGAGAGAAGCGATATCTCCAAAAGCAAAACACACACATACACGAGTAGCCACTAATGAGCAAAAATACAACACACCACAAAAGTGGTTAAAACACACAAAATGAAGTGAGAAAATATATTCCACTCAAGAGGGCTTCAAAGAAGCATAATTACAATGGGGGAGAACCCCTTTATTTATAGGCACAAAAGAGAACCCTTGGAAGGGCTCCTAAGGGACGTTGGAGCCCTTCCAACGGTCACAAATGTGACCGTTGGAGGCTCCAATGTCCCTTAAGGGGGGGCTTTTCCAAGGTAAAAAGAAAAAGGAAAAAGAAATAGGGAAAAATGTACATGGCATGAATGGGGGTAAAAAGACTATTTTACCCCTAATGGGTATTACAAAGGATATATATATATATATATATGTGTGTGTGTGTGTGTACAATCATATTTTAACAATCCCCCCCCCTCTCCAAGTATTCTTTCTCAAGGGAATTTCCCTAATACAAGATCCTTTTTTATGTGAGTTTCAGCCCATAAGTGGCTTGTCCTTGTGTCTTTGTATTGACCCATAAGAGGTCACATTCTCAAAGTGTTATATTGCCCATAAGTGGCTCTCTAAAGCATATACATTGGTTCGTAACAATAGCTTCATGTTCTTCTATGAGATATAGCCCTATACCTTACCTTTTCTCAAGTCCTAAAATTTAAGCTTTTTATTCAAGGAGTTCACTAAAAGTAAACTAACATGAAGACCAGGAACAAGTAAAACGGAAGATAGTGTGAACAAGGGATCTCTGCAATCGACTTTCCAAGCATAGGGGTTACATTGAAATGGGGTTCCACCAAATTCCAAGATACTAAACAAATGTAGCCTTTTCACCAGAAATTCCCATAGACCAAGGTTGCCAAACTAGAAAGCGGAAGCGGGAAACGATAGGACAAGCGGAAAGGAAGAAACGAAGCATTTTGAAATTTATAGGAAGCGCGGGAAGCGAACTATCAATTTGAAAGTGAAATATAAATAAAAAATGAAGCAATACGGTAACTGAATAGAAATCGAACAAAAAGCAAATAAAACCTAAAATAAAATTGATTATTCTTATATTTCACGATTTTTCAGTAAAAGAGTTAAATTTTTGTTAAAATCTAACAATAATGGTTACAACTTTAGAGAAAATACATGCGAAGTGAGTGAAAGAGTGAGAGGAAATACATGAAAAAACATGAAAAGAAACGTGAGAAAAGCATATAGGAAACATATACCATGTGTGTGGAAAGCATAGAAGAAGAGTGGGGGAATCGAGATTCCCATGAAGTTTCGGAAGCGAGTATGTCACTTCCGAAGCGAGTTTCCGGGAAGTGTGCTTCGCACTTACCGAAGAAGCTTCCGGTAACTCTGCCATAGACAACTTGATAGCTGCTTAACTAGGGTTCACACATCGCCACATGTTTCCCAGGGTACACCAGAATTTTCATCACAGAACATTTCCTTTTACCTGGAAATAGAATTTTGAACAGAAATTCCCATGAACAACAGCATAGCTGATTAACTTGGCTTCCCAAATTGCCGCATGTTTCCAAGGGTACAGAATTTCATCATTGAGGATTCCTTTTCACCTTGTCCTCAGTATGCCCAAAGCCAGACTCATAAATTACTGAATTTCACAATTATGTAAAAATAGCTACCAACATGGCATTAGAAGTTTCAAATATTTATTTTTCTAATTTAACTCCAGCAACATCCTCTCAAGTTTCACATGCTAAATCGTTCAAGATGACTGCCAACTGTATGATCTTATGCCCAATATCTTTTATCACTCCTACATGTAAGTAATCCACAATGCAACAACAAAAGCTTCAATTATAGACAAGATGGAGAAAAGCTGAATCGTGCAGAAGGATTACCAATTTCATTATTAGTCAATCCTTCAAGCAAGCAATGAAATGAAAATTCCTACCAAACACAACCTTAAAATTTAACTTTAGACAAAGTAAACAGTCCAACTGGAAAAGATAAAAATCACATTGATGCAACCAGAAACAAGGAGAGGGATCTGACATCAAAGCACATGGCATGCATGTGTTGGTGAATATCATGAGAATAATGACTGGAATTCACAGAAATATACACCCCAAAAAGGGGCAAGTTATCCAAGTAAATGCAGCCAGTTTCAAAAGCATGCAACCTCCACAAAGTCAGATTGAGTGTATTGATCGATATAGTAGCAGGGCCCATGATACATTGTGACTCCAAGTCCAGCACATTCAAGTCAAGTCGTCAAGTAGCCATGAGTCATGACTAAAACAATATAAAATTTAGATTTAGCAACAATATTAGTGAAGGAACTTATCATTTCCCAAACCTGAATCATTTGAACCTGGCGATCATCAATTCCTCTGCTAGAATGCCAAAGCATTTCACCAGTCTTTGTGCCAAACTCTCTCCGAAGAGCTTCCTAAAACATTTAGAATGGCTTGTTCGTCAATGGAAAACAATTCAAGAAATATGAATAAATCATATAAGCACAGTAAGCCTCCTAATATCATCAGCCAAATATACTTGAACAATATAAACTAAATACATGTACATAGCATGGTGAACTATCACAAAGCATTGACACAACGAGGAGAAAACATGGGTGCAACAACTTATTGCGACGTGATTTAGATTTGGATCACTTTATAGATCTATAAATTCCTTGTAATGTGATTTTTTATTGTATGTATTCTTTCCTATTATACCCCTTGTGTTTATTATGTGTATTAGTGACAAGGGATATTTCTGTCGTTATGCCATATTGTAACAGTTTCAATATAAAAGTAACTTACACCATACCATCTCCGCATTGGGAATCATGCAGTTTCATCCATAATCACCTGTATCGTTCAAGGCAATTTCTCGCCGAGGGTTTTCTCAAACTTCTTTAAAAAAGTGGTTTTTCACAGAAAAATCTTGAAAATTTTTCAGAAGTTCTAAAAATTGAAAAAATTATAAATAATAATAAAAGCATAAGAAAATAATAAGTTTTGAATTTCTTTTCTTGCAAAATTTCAAAAAGTTTTCAAATATACAAAAATAAACAAAAACATAAAAAATAGGCTTAAAATACAAAAAATAAGATATTTTAAAAATATCGTGATAAATTCTTGATGTTTTAAAAATATCGTGATATATTATCGATATTATTAGCAAACCTTAATATGCTGAAATTATCGTGATATTTTCAAAATATAAGCAATATCGGTGACTGGTATCAGCCCCCTTTAAAGTCTGCTCTTTCTTCTCCATTGCTTGGTGATTCTCTGTGTTTAATACAAGGCTTTGATATTTCCTAAGAGAACATTCATGGTTTTGGCACCAAAATAGCCAAAAGAAATTTGAGAACAAGAAAAAGAAAACAATTTGGAGTTGGAAGGATAAAAAGCCAAAGTAGGTTTTTGGTGAAGCAAAAGAGGCTAAGGACTAAGGAGAAAGCTTGTTAGCATCATTATGGGGTTCTTGACAAGGCAATATTTCATTTGATGCCACTAGTTGTTTCTCAGAATGCTTGGAGCCATATAACAAATTGGATAAGAATAGAGAAGCATTTGATCATGATTTAAGTAGAACCTTCACGGAATTTGTAAATACCCATGAGCTTTAAGGCAAACAATGAAATAATATTGGTCTGCCTATGGATGCATCATGATGCAAAATCGGTCAAACTATGGTAAGGTAGGACCATTAACAACTTCATAGTTAATTCCCCCAGGCCTCATGTTTCCAGACTTTAGTTATGACTTAGCTAATATGAAAGTTGTCAATTCAGTGGAGATGAATAATGGGGTGCCGACTATTGCAGGCAATGCAACAAACTACAAGATGTTTACAAGACTAATGATGGATATTGTTAAGAAATATGTAATAGTAGTTTGGTTCTCGTATTTTGCCTTATATATACTTAAGTATATTCAAGTATACTTACAGGTATTTCATTTTTTTGTATTTTTCTATTAGTTAAGGTATACTAGAGGCATACCTATTATTCACATATTTTAGTTACCTATCAAGTTTAGGTTAAGTATACATAATATATGCATTATGTTAGAATATGTTTTCTATTTAATTTTTGTCGTGTTATTGAAATGACTAAATAGTTTATTCTTCTACTATTTATTTTATGTTTCTAACATTTTTTAAATAATCAACTAGCTGTCAGTATTTGCTCTAACAAGTTAAATGACCTCCTCCTTTTTGTTGTATAGTTGAGAGAGTGATGGATATAAAATCTGTCTGTGTATGAGCATTTCTAGTGAGGTTTCATTTGTAAATGTTGTGAAATATTCGAATATTAATAAAAAAAAATTCTTGTTGTTCTCTATCTATGTATTATTTTTGTTGTTTGTGTTAGTCTTTGGATAAACACATTATATGAATATTTTTGGTCTCAGTTGACAAAACATGCATTTTTTGGATTTGTTCTTTGTCTTAGATTTCGTGTCATTTTGTGACAGGATATGCATGACCGCTAATTTGGAGTGATTTGGACTACTAGTGCCAACTGCTCAACAAACTTTTTATTAGAGGAGACTAGGTAGACGCTTGATGATAAAGGAGGTGACTCATGGTTTTGAACTTTGAAGGCATGGAAGAGAATGATAAACAAGTGGGTATCTAGTCAACATTAGATGTTGGAGGCAACCAGTGCTTTTGACAATGTGGGTCCATATACCCGGTGGAAAGCAAAAGCAGGCTAAAATAAATAAATAAACCATCATAGGGAAAGAAACAGAATTAAGAAGCCAAATTCATAAAAGGGTAAACATATGCAACAAGATGATTACTCCAAGGATGACAGACCTGAACCCAGTAAGAATACAAAGAACAGTGAGTCAGTGAACTTTTTTGTTCAAATAGGTCATTGATATGACAACATAGGCAGATGCAGGGACTCAACTACAACATTCTCACCAATGAACCACTTCGGAGGCACGCCAACAGTATATGACTACAACAAACTTCTGGTTTCACTTTAGATTTGTTGGTCCAAAGCAAAAGCATAAATGTTCATTAAATGTCTTCGGCATTTACTTTTCAGATTTCATTGAACGCAACGATTAAAGATGTTCAAAGTTCATATGATAATGATTTAGCATGTATAAGCATAACCAATGTTTCTATTATGCAGTAGAAAAATAGAAATATATGTGTGTGCGTATATGAATTGTATAACACACTGATCATATTTATTCAAAAAATGCAAATTAAACAATCCAAAACTATGCTATTTGCAAGTACAATATATCCAAAATTCATAAGCACACAAAAGAAAAGATGGCATGCAACCAAATACCATACAAAAAACAACTAATTAAAAAACAAAGGTAAGCTATGGATGCTTATCTGATCAAACATACAAATAGTTTCAGCATCCTTTAATAACATATCCACACTTTTAATGGATAAATTGCTTTATATCAGTTTGCCACTTATTGAACCTTTGAAATAAGGCGAAGTTCGCCACAAGTTTGAATATTTTGATCATTCAGCTTCTCTGCCAAGGCATGTCCAACGCCTGGAAGCTCCTTGATTGGAAGGTTAACCAGGTACTCATTAACCTATAAAATATTGAGGAAATGAGGATGACAGAAGGAAGCAGTTATTAGTCGCATTGTGACCAGCATAAGCATTATAAAACATGAAACCAAGCTATCAAATGACAAAAGAAAACTATTGTACATATAGACAAAAATGACAAAAAGATTGGTCCAACGAACACCTAAGCAACACAAAATTCTCAAAATATGGGACTCATTAAAATAATATCTTATTGGAATTCTGGCAGTGAAGGATGAATTGCATAATATTTTGGTCTCCCTCCTACCCGTTTCCACTCTACTAACATACATAATTGATGTGCATTATGTATGTGTATATACACATACATTCCATATATTTTTATTTATTTGTGAATCTATTTTGTTATGAATCACAATAACAAATCATGGAATACTCTTAGTTTGTAGAGGTTCAAACCCCAAAGCCAAAACTAGCCCTTGGATCATACTTCATATGTTTAGAATTTTTACATGCTAAGGTTGACTACAATATAACAACCTGCACCATTTGCACATTTTGCAATCACTGAAAAATATTCCCCTGGCCTACATACCAAAACATGCCATATGCTGGTGTCTTTTAAACTAATTCTTTTTCTATCCAAATACAGATTGAATACACTCAAACAACAACAATGAATCATGTACAGAATGTAAAGATGCTCACGCAAGCTCAAAACCACTATAAACGACTTATTAAGCAAAAAGCATACTAAAAAATCAAGCACACCTTTTCTTCTGTGATATAACACTGCCCATTAGGTTTGGCTCTTCTGGTAGCCAGGCGAGCCATGAGCATGTTTGCAGCAATGCCCGCACTGGCAGTACAACCAGTAGTTTCAACAATTTCTTTTCTGATGATTGAAGCCACATCCTCAGGGTCCTTTGTTCCCACGACTGTCACATCTAAAAATGCTTCATCACAGCTTACTGCCTGCCCTTTATCGATATTAGTGTTAGCCATTGTTAATCAATGAACACAAAGAAAATGAATCTTGATCTAAATGTAACAACAAACGGACCTGGATTTTGTTACAGTGCTTGTGTAATATGCTATAGAACTGGTCAGCAACCTGATCATGGATTTCAGAAAAATAAAGGTTTAATACAGGCCCTCAAGATGTAAATGTGTGTTTTCACAAATAGAATAAAAGACTCTCTTCATCAATGACCCTGCACATCGGGCCAAAGAATTCATCACCTGGCAATCGAATAAAAACAAAGGGAAGGAAAAAGTACCCATTTGTTTGTGTGCCAGAGAGAGAGAGAGAGAGTTTTCATATGTTCATCAATCTAGTACCAAAGGCAAAAGTCACCTCTTCATAAGCTTCAAAGTTGTAAGGCATAATGACAAGGTGAGGACAAAGAGCCTTGGCATCCCTGATGAACATTCCAGCACGTACGCCTACAAAACATTGGCCAATGTGCTAATCGCATTTGCTCTTAAGGAAGCCCAGCAGATGAGTGAAGAAATCAAAGTTCAAACAAGATATTGACATCAGACCATAATCCCTTGCAGGATAGTTTGCAGATGAAATTTCAGCTGTTCCCTTTGAACTGTCCGAGTGGCATACAGCTACTGGCTTCTCATGCAACTCAGGAGATTTTCTGATGACTACAGATACAAAAAAGCAGTCCTGGAAGTGCCAACAATTCTTATGAACATTTATTGTGATTCAAAAGTTCAAATAATCACAATGAAATATTGAAAAATAAAACTTTTGAACATGACTTAAGGTAATACCAGATTTACCAGAAACAAATAAAATCAACTTTGGCATGCAGATGGACAGAGGAGAGAAAATTTGCAACCAAAATGTAACTCTTGCAGATATTTACAGAAGTTACCATGTCAATGTGAATAATAACTCTGCTTTTTGAGGCATCATGAACACTACTTCCAGATTTGTCACAAGCCCTGTGTGATGACTGATAAAAACGCTTGCAGTATCGATTTCTCCAGGTTCCTATGAAGTGCAACCTAGAACTCTAGAACAAAAAAGAAATACATCAGGAATGGAAGACAAATGGTTCCATTTAGATCATCTGCCACATGCAGTGAACAATTAAATGACAAGAAAGGCAATTAAAAGGCAACTGTGCAAGAGGACTGTGAGGCGCATGTTAAATGGGATTCACAACATGTCCAAGCCACTCATAGTGACCAAAAAAAGCTTGTTAATGTATCTCTCCAAGCATCCAATATTACAGGCATAATCATTATATGAAAACCTCTTCTCTGATAACCAATAAGATGAGAGAGAAAAATCATGGAAACAAAACAAATGAGTGAAGCAGAGTGGCATCCAAGTCAGAACTATGTCACAAGGACACGACGAAAAGGACGCCAGACAAGTGAATTTTGTAAAATTTTCTATTAAGAATAGTGTTAAAGAGAGCACGACACAACAGTGAATTGGAGGACCCCTGTGACATGGAGTCAGAATGATTCTGTATGTCCTGATCCATTCCCTCCAAAACACAAAAAAGCCCACCACCCCGCCCTTTTGTTTTCGGTCAAAGGCGTCTGAACAAGGTAAGGTTTTCACAGAGATAAAGTGACTACTAACATAAAGGGGAAGACAAACACACAGAAAAGAAGCAACATGACTGTGACAATGCATAGCCAAATAACAATGTGATATAACTAACAAAGTTCCATCCAGCAAAATTAACAACGATCATGAGATCAAAACATGTGAGCCACATCTTGCATTGTAAAGGCAGTTAAGGGAAAACAGAAAAGATCTTCATTCAAATTTCTTTATAAGGATCAAACAATAAACATAAAGCAAGAGAAACAACAGACTATCATGCACAGTGTTCCAGAGCAATATTATGCACATGAATAAGACATAGAACATGCTAACACAAGTCAAAAGAAATAAAAAACTTCCTCGCAACTCCGAAAACATTTGCAGTCAAATGGGATTGCACAATAAAGTCAACCAGCTCTAATTAAGTTCATAACATAATGAAATAAAAAGTGATGATGTAACTGAATACATTTTTTCTCATCAATAGGGATTATAGACCATAATATAAACGGTTGCCTTAATCATACACCACACAAGAAAACACAGTCGAAAAGGATGAGAAGATGACCATGTCCGAACAATCTTCAGCTATCATCTATGTTACCAGGACACGCCATTTTAGGTGGCATACCCGTGTCCAGGGATGCACAACGAACTGAGCCGGCTCGGGCTCGGGCCCCGCTCGGTTAAGGCTTGGTTCGGGCTCATCCGTTCCGCAAATGAGCAGAGCCTGTACATGTGTCTAAAGCTCAGCCGAGCTAATGAGCCGAGCCTGAAGGACCTGCCGAGCTCGATAAGGCTCGGCTTGAGCTGGAATGGATATTAGGACCCGCCCCACCCCGCTCCGTGTTAGCATTTCGAAAGTTGAAAGTGAAAATAGTGTTTCACTTTCACTTTCGTTTCCCCCTTTCTTCTTTCAGTCTTCTTTTTCCCCTCCTCTCCCGCAGCCCCGCTCCCAGCTGAGCTTCCCCTCCAGCCTCCACCCCTCGCATCGTGGCCGGCAGCCATACAGTGTCTACCTATGCTGCCATCCACCACCGAGTCACTGATGGCTGACGCGGCGATGCCCCTTGCTGCCGTGCATTGCCCCGAGCCCCGCTCCTCGGTTCGTTGTCCACCATACTCCAAGTTTCGGCGCCATCGCCTCTGTCTCCCGACGGACTCCCATCCCCAGTTTCGATATGTGGGCAGGTACGTGGCTTTCTCCCTCTCTTCTTTCAGTTTTTCTTCTTCATCATCTTTGTTTCATGAAGGGGAACTAATGCTCCTTTCATATGGAAGACATATTGGAGGTTCTCATGGTTTCAACACCAGATAGGGATGACCTTGTGCTCCCAAAGGTGTGCATCATATGGTTCAACTCCTGAAGATTTTACAGTACATCAACATTTCATATAATAGAATCAAAGAGATTTAAATTCATAGTGTTCTGATTCATGTGGTCTTTGTACTGATTTCTTATTAGGGTGGTTGGGAAGATGATGAATCTGTAGAGGAAGCTGCATGTCGTGAAACACTGAAGGAAGCAGGAGTAAAAGGTGATCTTGATGTAAGTGTTTCTTATATCCTGTATCGGTTTCCCACTTTAATCTAATATATTTAGTTTTTTAGTTGTTTTGCTGTTTTTCTTGTTTCTTCATGATGTATGTCATACACTGAGCTGACTGTGGCATGTACACATGAATGTGTGTGGCGCACACACACACACACACTCTCACTCAATCAAAATGTGGTTGAGCCCAGGCTGAGCATGAGCCGAGCCCAAGCCAGCTTGGCCCGTTTCATTCAGAACGAGCTAAACGAGACCAGCTGGGCTGGGCTCGGCTCGGCTCAGCTCAGCTCGAAAGTCGGCATGAGTCGAGCCTCAACAGTAATGGTTTAGGCTCAAGCCGAGCCTGCACAAGCAGGACTTCGGGCGAGCCTAGCTTGGCCGTGTGCATCCCTACCCGTGTTAACACGGGGGCGGGTACCGGACACGCCATTTTGCGTGTCCCATCAATTTTTAATTTATAACTTTATATTTTCAGTTTTAACTTTATATTTTCAGTATATAATATATATTTTAGATATACCATATATATTTAGATTATATTCAGTTTATTTTGAATTTATTTTGTATTTATGTGATATTTAATATATATATATATAGCCGTGTGCCCATACCCACATTTTTTGGAATTGTCGTGTCGTACCCTCTGTACCCTTACCCTTACCCGTACCCTCACTTGTACCCAGGTGACATAGCTACTCATAGATGTAAAATAAACATAGTTATAAAACTTCCAAGGAACAAACCTTGAAAACCCCAGCTAAACCTATGCACTTGAAAAGATTGAAATGAGGAAGATAGATACATATATATAAGTAAAGAGAAAAAGAATTAATGTAAACAACAGGAAAAAATGAAACAAGCTTAGAAGCAGAAACATAATTATACTATAAAATGTTGTCTTTTTTTCCTTTTTGGGGGGGAAGGGACTAGGGGGCACCATTCTTGGTGGCCGGATCGCTGCAGCTGTTGATTGTGTAATTGTGTTTGCTGGGTCTCGGTTGCTGTCTGGTGTTAATGACTCTCTCAAGATGGCAATTAGGGGATGACATGAAAAGCAAATATAATGCAAATAGAAAAGGACTAGCATGCAGATTATGAGAAGGATTGCACGCAATGACCAACACATGAAAATATCGATACTCAAAGAAGAAAAGGAGAAAAAGAACAAAGGGAAATAAAAAGGCTAAGGTCAACCAAAGAAGAATTAAGATCAGAGGAACAAAGGATGAAATTAACGAATTTCTTTTTATACTAAACTCGCAAAGTAAGATAAAGAAAAGATGAAAATAATTGGAGGTGGATTCATCGAAAAATAATTGAGAATAGCTTCCAGCAATACTGTCTATATCTTTTTTCTCTTTTTCTGAATAAGCATTATTGCCCATATCAAAGTCACTGTCGCTCCAAAACCATGAAAGAAGCCAGAATTAGAAGCTGCAACAGTTCACTCATATTATACACATTGCTCTATCATCAACTCAGGGTTTCCATTTACGACCTTTGACATATGCAGTAATTAAAAAGAATAAAAAATAATATATGAATAAATAAACATCACAACAATCACAATCGACAACTCATAAAGTAACATCATCCAGTAGGCAACGAGTGCATGCAGATACTCCACCCATGAAACCACCCTGTGATGGAAGTTTGTACTCCAGTCTCCAATGTCATTGACAGCAAATTAGGACTGCAACCCAAAATGTGCAAATACCTAGAATGGTTATCCATCTTCTGCTCTTTGCTTGCACACTCACTGACATGAGCACCACATAATTCGTAAAGCAACCTTTCCTCTCCTCAACTATATATGTAACAGAAAATGAGCAACTCTAACCTTGAAATAGTTTTCAACAAAATTTGAATCTCCAAGTGAAGAATTTCGTGGTTCAGATGATCTTGCAATAGTTGATTGTCTATCCTCTCTAGGACCATCTGGATCTACTGGCTCAGTGGAACTTGCTTCTGCATCTCCGCGACCAAATGACTCTGAATATCCAAGTGAAGAATTTTGTGGTTCGGATGATCTTCCAATAGTTGATTTTCTATCCTCTCCAGGACCATCTGGATCTAATGGCTCAGTGGAAGTTGATTCTGCATCTCCACAACCAAATGATTCTTCATGATTAGGGACAGTAGATTGATCACCTTGGGGATGTAAATGTTTCTCATCTTCATCTGGAAGCAGAGCTGCATCGTCAACAGATATCTCCGCTTTATTTATGTAAGTTGCCATTGAACTTTCACCTTCAGATTGTTGGGGCCTCAAAGGTGACACAGACCTATCAGATGCTGATTTGCTTTTCAAAGTGAAAAAGGACGATAGGTTTTGCTGCTTTAGAGCTCCATTTAAAAGTTGATCAAGTTGATATGGCACCCCTTCAGAAGGAAACAATGACTACATAAATCATACCAATACCAAGCACAAAGTAATAAAATGCTAATTGCCTAGATAACAAGTCAATGAAAACAGAGTATACAAGAGAAATTCAGAAAGTACATAGTAAAACTGAAACAACAACCAGCCACAGCTTTGGAGGTGACCAAAGCTTGCAAAGAACCTCTGAAGCAGGATCCAAAAGAATTGGTATGATAAAGCATTCTTTGAGAAAGTTGACAGAGGCATATATGTGAACACAAGGATGTGAGTTACCTATGCATATTATATACACAAATTCATGCACATTAATATATACTAGAAGAAAATATGTGACCAAATTCACAAAAAATGAATCAAAAATTATTTCTTTATCTGAGAGAGAGAGAGAGGATTGGACATGTAAAAGGCTGATGAAACTATGTTATTAGTCAAAGGCAAAATCTATAAAGCTATTTAGCCAAATTATCAAACAAGAAACAGATCCACTAGGATGTTATAGATTACAAAAATCACACGTTAATTCCTTAACAAAAAACATAAAAGAAAATAGACACAGCATTGATCGTGAAAGTATAACACGCATTAGTATGTTTTGCATTCTAAGGACAAGACATATATTTCTCAACAAAATAACAAATAAAGACAAATAAAGCAATTTAGAACCAAGGAAATATCATATATATCTTTAACAAAAGCAAAAAAAAGGAAAAATATCATATGCATTACAAATGTATGTTATATAATACCAAAGAAAATTAAACGTCATTTTCAAAAAAAATGAAAAAAGAAAGACCCGAACAAAACAAAGAGAAAAAATAAGGCTTGATATCATGATCCTTAACTCAATGAATAAAATTATGCAAGATATCAAAAAGGAAAAGCATAAATAATGTTGACGCCTCATCTGCATTAGCAGAGGCCATAATTCCATTGTGGATGATGATTTTTTGTTGAAAAACAAAGAGAAAGCAGATTGAAAATACCGATGCACGATCAGCATTTTCACTGGCCTATCTAAATAGTGGAGTTTCCAGTATTAATGTGTGTGTACATATACACACTCACTTTCATATATAAGATGGAAACATATAGATATGCATGCCACTTTACAGGTTCATAAACTAGATCCAAGATCAATGCCAAGATCTAATTAACATCCAGCATGTAATAAACCCAAATATTAAAAAAGAAAATATTTTGCTGGATCTGATTCTTATCGTCCAATCCAAACCAATGGTGGGGTGCACAAGTCCAGTCTACTCAGACCTGGACCCAACACAGTACCAATAACTTGACATCTGATTCGGGTCCCAACCCAGAACCCACTGAATCCAGCTAAGATCCAATGAATTGACATGCCTATAATGCAGGTATTGAGAAATGAAGAGGGGGAGGTTGTTAAAATGTAATTGCAAAACAACATTGTAAGTAATATATATATATATATATATATATATATATATATATATGTCCATAATACCCAAAAGGGTATTTCTGTAATTTCATCTTTTACGCATGTTGCACTTGGAATAATGCTTGTAATTTCTTCTTCATTTTTATTTTTTTATTTTTTCCTTTTTTATTCAAGTGTCATATCACATTGGGGGCCTCCCTGTGGTCCCTTTTGCTTGTATAAATAGGGGTGTTCCCCCTTTGTAAAGTTCAAGCTTGAGAGTCTCAAGCATTCTCCTCTTTTATTGAAACACATGCCTTAGTGCATGTTTGCTATTTTTACGCATTTGTGCGTAGTTGTTCAAGTGTTGTGTGAGTGCTTTCGTGCACATCTTTTGCAAAGTATTTGTGCTTGTCTATGTATTGTCTCTTTGTAGACATTTTCACAGAGGTGGGGAGGTGAAGGGGCTGACTCAAACCCAGTACCAATAACTTGAGGTCTGATCTGGCTCCTGGCCCACTGGATCCAGCTAGGATCTGATGCGGAGTAATGCCTATTCCTTATGAATGCAGTGATTGAGAGAATTAAGGGGATGGAGGGAGAGCAGTAGGTGGACATGACACTTTGAGCAAGTGCCACGTGTGTACATACTGAGTAATACATTTGTAAATCATGAAATAGCCAGATGTGATAAAAATTGAACACGTATATGGCAAAGAACCCAAAGTTCAACATGAACTCTTTTGTCAGAAACAATAAGAAAAGAGGATCATGTTAATATTTGCTTATCTCAGGATTGATGGTCCTATATGATACATACATACATACATACATACATACACATATATATACATACATATATATATTTATATATGTGTGTAGCAGTCAGATGTGCTAGGCACAAAAAATAAGAATTAAAATAAAATCCTAAAAATAATAAAATGAGAAAATTTGCGAAAATTGTTTAATATTTCAAACATTACTACCAAACCAGGATGATCATGTTTAAAAATTATAAAAACATAAATATTGACAAGTTGCCTCTGCCTAAGCATTCACCTAGGTCACCTCGGCGCTTATATTTTAATCACTAAGACACACACAGATATATATCCAAGCTCCTTATGTGCTCAACTCACAAAAAGTTCGGCCCAAGGTTATTCATTTAATAAAGAAGCAGACCCCAGCTTAATTTTAGGCTCATTTAGTTAAAATAAAAAGAGCATCAGCCCCTGTTTAGGCTTACTGAAAGATCAATAAGCCTATTTAATATGTTGTTCAAGTACTTTACATGCATTACCATATGGTGAAACATTTAACAAAAACACAACTTGTAGTGCAACAGTTTTGCCTTTCTTGCAAATAGAAGTTAATGGGCTTAAATCCCATGACCACTGCCTTAGCAAACCTATAAAATATTTTATAGATTAGCGCAAGCCTCAGTACATAGGTTGCCAGACAGAGATCAAATGGCCCAGGCTTAAGCTCCGTTGATTCAACATAAAATACATACATACATCCTATAAACACAAGCACAAAACTGCAAACGCACAAATATTTTTGCATGCATGAACTGCTATAGTTTTAACAAAGGTATCGCGCAAATCAGATGCATAAAGCATTGGCAAGAGATTGGAAGGAAATAACAATATTTAATTCAACATAAGTTATAACGATTTCAGTCCATCCCCCTCAGTCCTTAAGCATTTTTTTAGGCCATGACCTTAAAAATTTTTCCACAACTCGCTAAAATTGACATGGCACCAATCAAAGTGAGGGTAAGCCAATCCTAGAGAGCCCTGACCAGATCTTTGAACCACACAGATGGGTGAACTGAACCTAGTCCTCACTCAGCCATTTGGCCAAATCAACGGTTCAAGTTTCGCCAAGTTGATTGCAGCCAATTTTTTCTCAACATAGACCAAGACAAAAGTCACACATGGTCAGCTGAAAGTACAAGTACATGTTATCTTTTTTATATTTTTTCCCACTCAAGACAATTAAGTTCTTCTTAGGATTCCGTAGAGGTGGCCAACTGGCCAGGGATCTCATTTGATCAGAATATTCTGGTAAAAGACAAGTGGTACTGAAGTGAAGTCCATCTGTGATGCATTTCCTGCCTGCAACATTGAAAGTCCTTTGGTTGTGATAGGAAAAAAAACATAAAATTTTACAAGACAAGGAGAATATGTTGGAGTTCAAATAAGTGTGGCCCTTCTTGATCAAAGCAGCATCAAATCTCGACTGATTTAGAGGCAGGGGAAAAAGGCTTTGCTGACTACATCTCCTGTAGATGAAAGATTTCAACACGTCTAACTATCAAAATATGAAGTGATTGAACAAGCATGTCCACAAGGAGCAATGGTTGAGAAAATGTTGAATTTCAATTTTCCAAGTTACGAGTCAACCAGTTAATGGTCAAGAGACATTTCAACTGTAACATGCAACCTTCCACCCTGTCCTGTCATTCACCATTATTAAATGGCACTTGAATGCCTGAGAAGTTCATAATGTGAAACTCAAACAAACTTTAATTACCACCTGTCAAGGGGCTCTCCATGAGGCATGACATATCTGCATGATGCACAAATGGCCTCTTTCCTCCATCAGCCCATCACTCATTTAAGCAGCATTCTAGCATCCGATTTTGAGTTATATTCATCTTGCACAAGTAGGGGATGCTATGAGTCTGCTCAATGGGACGCCAAATCAATGAAAAGTACAATCATATCCGGGAATGGGAATCAGGATCCAAGCATTTCTTGCTCAAGTATTGGAGTTTGATGTTCGATTTGCACCCAAATCTTGTACATCTATGGATGTTTAACTGGTTGTGTTCGTAAAGTTATATTCAAACATATAATTGAACATAAACCTCCCAGACGGTTGCCTAAATCTCTATGAGGGTTAAAATGCATAATTTACTTGGTTACTTTTTACCTGGTTTCTCTAACCACAGCTTGGCAGTAAAAAGAGACGTAAAACAAATGACTACTACTACTACCACCACCACTACCTGGATGATAATTAAGTACAACTCCTTTTTTCCATAATTCAATCGTGCTCCCTCCCCTAGATCTCAATTCTTTTACTGGACTCCAAGGTCCATCTGGCACAAGAATCATCATCAATACAATCACAAGCAAAAATATGTACTCGGTTGGCTGAATTTCACAACCTACATCAAATAACAAAATCATTCACAATTAGAAGAGCCATTCCACGATAAAGATAACTCACAATTCAGAACACGATTCGCAGCGATCGAGTCCAACAACCACGCCGGCTTGACAACGGGGAGCCCTTTGCTAAAGGACCTAAATACGGAAACAACAACACCAGTAAAAACTAAGCATTCGTTAAAGAAACGAAAACCCAAGTGATCTCGAGGCAGCAAGAACCCGCACCTGAAGTTCTTAATTTTGCTATCCGGCAAATTGCTACAGATGATATGAGTAACGCGTTGCCTCGAGAAGTAGTTCTCGAACCGTCCTCCGTGCTTCAACATATAGTTCCGAAGTTCTTGGCTAGAAGGGATG